>NC_046369.1:19080522-19300330 GCF_011125445.2 Fundulus heteroclitus
TCTCAGTAATTCGTGATGTGTTTTCTCTGTAAAGAACAAGCCTACAGCAGATGGATTTTTTTAATTGTTTTGTGGTGTTTGGAATTTGTATTTGGGGGGCTTTCGGTGTTTGGGCAGAGGGTGTTTACTGTACCAGCCAATGGCCTCATGCAGCTTTTACAAACTATAATAATGTGGTTTTCGATTAAAATTGAAAGTGGGAAAAATGCATTATATTTTAAGGATTTACTGCTTTGTTATGAGACTGAAGGCATGTTGTCTCCGTCTCTGAATTCCTCAGATATTGCTATTGTTACTCAGCTATGTTTGGCAGCAATTGGCTCCCAGGGCAGTTTGTTTGCTTCTGTCCTGAAAATGGAAGATAAAATGCCTAGTTACTAACGTAAAGTATTTAGTAACTTATTTAAGATGTCCAAACAATGTAAATGAAAAATAAACATGCTTTTCACACAAAGCATGCATTAAGTAAAGCAATCATTTAGGTTTTTTTTCTATTTTTCAGACGATATGGGGTTGCTTTCAGTGCCGACTCACTCATGTACTGAGGACTGCTTTTTGTTTTTGCCTTTTTGACCCTACAGCTGTTTTCTGAAAAATTTTAATTAGAAGTGTTGATTGTTTATCCAGCCTCACTCTGCTATCATCAGCCTGCAGGCCAATGGCTCTCTCGGGGGTTCGTTAGTAAATCAGTTCCTCTGTGTGATTTCCGACATGCATTGCATTCATCTGGTCTGTTATGCTGGTACCGCAGAGTTAAAGGGACTCGGATTGTTTTAGATATTTCCTGCATGGAAAACCCTGCAAGGCCTTGTTTTTCGCCTGTTTGGCTCTATAAAGATACCCTGCAGATGTTTTTTTTTTCCTTCTGTACATAAAGAATGAACATTGCTACCCTGTAAATCTGAAGTTTAACAGCTGGCATGGACACCCTTTTCTTGCTCCAATTTGTACACCCCCTCCCCCTGTTTCCTCCCTCTGATGTACGCCTGCCAAAGAATAATTCATCATAACAAAGGTGTGTTATGCCAGGATCCCCGGCTATTTTCCTCTACACCGCTCTGAAACCTCCTTATCTCCATCTTTAGACATCCGCATCTCTCTGAAAGGGTTTCCCCTTCATGTATTCTAACGCCTCTTTTAAAGGACAAGATTGAGTAGCTTTCATGAGCTCATGTTGACCTGACCCCTGGCTGACTCTGACCCCACGCTCTCTCTCCACATCTGGATCAGATCTATGAATAACAGCTAATAGCTGTGAGCTAGGCAGAAGGAGCCCTGGGCAGGGTTCCCCACTCTGTCAAAGCCATTTGACCAGAAAAGGGGAAGATGAGGTTGATTTTGGTCACATTTCATATTATGATGTTGTGCTGTTTATCATTTAGTTTAATTATATATCTTAAATGTGTGCTTTATAAGATTAAGCTTTTAATTTAGATATAAAACCTCAATTTGCAACAACATTTGCAATCTTGCTTCCTGAGACGTACCTCAGTTTCCTTTGGTGTTGGACTCCTAACATGTGACTGGGTTTCTCAAGCCAATAAGATTTGATTTTTAAACAGTTTCCATGTCCCTTTATGCAATTATCCTGAGCCAGCTGTCCTTAAAGAACATTTGTCCTGATTTTACAACCTCCCTGTAGAAGCAAGGACGTAACATCTGCCAAACATTAAAAATGAGTTAAAGTCAGCATCATGTCCTTTTGGCTTGGCGCTTGTCTGTAAAATGAGCAATGCGGTGATTATTGGAGCAAAAACAGAAACAAAATGAGTTACTCATCGCTGAAAACTGGAAGATCATTGACTTAGAAAATTAGGAATCTAAACATTATTATTATTACTATTTAATTTAATTTAAACGTTTATATATAACTATTGATTCGATTGAACATTTGGATGTTCTGCTCTCAATCTCAACGGCACACACGGCTATCTATGAACTGATTAGGCCGCAGGATTAAAACCCAAATCAGTTCGAAATCTTTTATTTCAGATGTAGACTTGCTAATACGTTTTGGATAAAAGATAAGTGTGACAACATTCCTCCACAGTGATGTTTAAAAACTTCCTAGTTATCAAAAAAACGCTTCATAGCTGTTGTTCCACAACCAAGTGTTCAGTTTTAGGAGGCAGTTACTTTTTCACATAAGCCAGGTTGGTTTGGAAAGCTTTTTTTCCCCTTTTGATAAATTAAATCATGATTTCGAACTGCATTTGTATTGTTTTACATTATCTTTCTGTGGTAATTAAATTCATTTGAGCTGACAAACTTTTGTTTGCTTTGTTTTTACAATGACAGAAACCTAATAAAATATGTAGCGAGTACAAAGATTTTCTCAGGACTAAATGTATGTCAGACATTATAAAACTCAGAGGATGGAGTAACTGCATTTCTACACAGATCTGTTTCGTAAAGTATGGCATTTAGGTTGTGAGACTGTACACCATGAGATACTTAACCAGCAGTTTTATTGGATGCTATAAAGTTGCAACATCTCATACTGGGTAAGCTCCTCCGAAGGGCAGACACTTATTATGGTAGTTGTTTAGGTTTTGTTTTATATACAGAAGATATAAGCATGAAGATTATGCAACGGCCAGATGTTGAGCGGTAAACAATTTAGAAACGCATCATAAATCCTCTGTAAACTATTGTCCCTAACCACAAACATCCCTCCTCCATTTTGTTTTTTCGTCCATAATAGTTTATAAGGGTTTCATGTTTATAATGTAGGATATTTGTGGGTTCTTTTAATGCGAAAGATTGTACCATCTAGATGTGGACTGCTTAAAATCTATCTTACTAAACAGTTTGAACCCTTATTAAAAACGTAGAAACGGCCAGATGCGACATATCAGACACATAGTTTTCTTTTCCAGCAGTGTTTTACTGCTGTCTTTCGCTTTGTTGAGCTCTGTCACCCTGTTTAGTGTCGTTATTAAAGGGAACATTCGCAGGTCTGAAACATCCGTATCTCAGTGACGTAAACCAGTGGGAGACTCCCCTCCCCCCCTCTAGAAGAATGTAAAACCTTTGGCTCCAGTTGCAGTTTAGAGAGAAAACAGCTCAGAGGCTGTAACTTATATTGTTGGTAATCTGTGAAGGAGAATGCACCACTGTTGGGTTTTCATGAATCTCTACATGCGGATGTAATCAGCTGTTCAGACGGAGAGATGCAGGGAAATAAATGTTTCCTCTCGCTGTAATCATAAAGAACTTGACAAAACTGAGGGTACGGGGGTACTTCTCCCCGCAGTAAATAAACTTTACAGCCTGTTTGGCATTGATGCTGAGGGCAACACTGAGTTTGTCTGTTTTCTATAATGTGATGGGATGTTTGCAGGCCTTGATGGGTTTTCATTTCATTTGACATTATTGCAGATGGTTTGGCTTATCTAAAACAAAAATATGTTTTATTCCTATAATAGAATGGAAATCAAACCTGTTTAGGCAAAAAGTACCTTAAGGGTTGTGTTCTTCTAGACAGCCTGAGACCCTATCCTCTTCTAAAAATCAGAGCTTGAAAATAAAGTCCTTATTTTTTTAGCTAAATAATGTTGCCTTATGTGCTCACTCTATTTTGTTAAAATAAGTCACATCGTAATTATATAGGGTGAGCCCCACACAACTAATATATTTTTTTTCTGTAATCCACAAGTGCATGAGCGATGACAATTCCCTCTGGCCAGTCATTGATGGGTAAAATACAAAAGATAAAAAAAATGTTTTTAAATAACACGTGCAATCTAAAAACCCTTGAAATTTCACTCTGTAAATACTTCAACCAACAGAATGCACTTCAATGCACTTTTTGAGTTAAATAAACTTTAAAAACGTTAAAAACAGCAGTTATTAAACCACTGATAAAAAAGAGCAATCTGGACAAATCTGCAGATTTACAGGCCAATCCCCAAACTTTCATTTATTAGTAAAGTTATTGATAAAGCTGCTTTTCAACACTTAAATAGATTCTTTACAATGACCAACCGTTTGATGTTTTTTAGCCGTACTTAATGAGACCACCCTCATCAAAGTGTTCAGTGACATCCACATAAATAGAGACTCTGGAAGAACCACAGTGCCGGTTCTGTTGGACCTCAGCGCAGCATTTGTCCGGCCCTGAAGAAGGAAATAGTCCTAGGTACCCTCTGTATGATTACCCATCCGTTTCCCCAAGCTGCTGCAGCAAAACACTCAAAGCAAAACTTCCACTTTGGCGTTAATATATGGCCCAGCCAATAATAAAAAAAAAACTTTAACAAGTCTCATTTTTTTATTGATGCTGTTACTATGCTGTTACTACTAAACTCTTATAATAGCTATATACTTAAATCTGTCAGTCAGTCATTTGATGTGATGTTAAATATTATATATTGTTTTGTTAGTTTCAGGTATAGCTGCACACGTTTAAAATGTGTCATAACAAGTCATTTTTACAGCTACAACTTGACTTTACAACGCAGGGGCTCAGTTAAAAAAACAAAACCTGTTTGGACAGATCAAGCCAATGTTGCCTCATGTTAACACTACCAGCGCTACATTCCTGAATGCTGAGCGATGTGATTGATTGTTTTTTTTTGTTTTTTTTTCTGGGATTGTTTTTTATGTTTTCAGTATTGTTTAATAGAGCTTGAAATTTATTGCAGGGAGGATAAAAAAAAAAAACAAGCCAAAAGGGGTTGGTACTCTGAAACAGCCATACATCATTTAAGTACAGTTTTCATGACTGACTCATACTAACAACGTTTTTTTAAACCACTTCAGTTCATCTGTGTTTGACTCCCTGTCGCGTCTCCATCAGTCGAAGGAGCTCTCTTGGTTGCTGAGTCAAAGCAAGCTGAACAGACCCTCATTTAGCTTTGGCTTCCTCCGAATCCTGGAGACTTTTTTTCCGTGGAGCATTTATGTGCTGACGTATAGAAATCCAAAGATGTTTCCTTTCATGTCGCTTCATCAGCCAGCCTCAAGTCCTTGTAAAGTAAGGTCCCAATTTTGCTTTTAGGGACCTATATAAAGCTGTGCATGGTAGGCAACGTGGTCTTAGTTAATTATAAGCCTCAGGAAAATCCCACATGCTCATGCCGTGGCAAATGTTTGATGTTCCTTGAATCGGCTGAAAGGAATAATATACTGTAACTATCAAAAATAGGTCATTTAATTGTGGTTTGAACAAAGTGCTTCTGGTGCTGTTTAAATGCTGACTGGTTGTTGAGGAACATGCCCTTTTTGTGTTACCGTCCCCATCCAAAAAAAGCCTTTAAATTAATGGAGCTCAGCACAGGAGCTCACCTTGTGGCCTCTGTTTCCAAGCAGCGGGGATACAAACAGAAGCAATGACTGGGTGGCTTCCCTGTGGCTTATTGGTTTATTGAGCCTCTCTTCATCAAAAAGGAATTTATTTACATACTTTGGGCTGAAAACTACATCTCTGAAACTGTGCCATTCGTCGGAAATGAGCTGTTAATCCCCCCGGAGGGTTTGTAATGTGGATGAGAGAGTGGAACAGGACTTTTTTGTACAGTAGAGCTATTGTAACGCCTCACAGAAAAGGGTTTATGAGATGATGTAGACGTTAGAAGGTATACAATTTGTCTTTTGTTGTAGTTATTTCGAGTGGGAACATTCAGATGATGTCTGAGGGGAAGTTTCACTGGCTTTGTGCTAGCAGGTTGTAGATTCCCCTCACTGATCATCTTTTATCTTTTTTTTAGTGGTGTTCTAATTAAATTCGCATTAGAACTTCTCAGCTCTAATAAGCAGTTTATTCTCCCTGTCTTCTTAGACTTTTACTCCTGTGTAGGTTCGCAGCCAATAAAAACAAAGCCCTTTTGTGTGCTTCTGCTTACCGGCTGCCGCGTGGTTCTCACTGACATGTCGTATTCGGAGGGAAGTCTTGGCCATTCATACATTCCTTACCTCTGCAGTACAGTCTGGCTGTGGTTAATTGAGGAGGCAGCGAGGTTCTGGTGCTCCAGTAGGAAGCTTCGGCTTATGCTGCAAATGCGGTGTGACGAACCCGCAGAGCGAACATGGCCAGGAGCTTCAGTAATGGGATGCACGAGCACTTTCCTGACCTCAAGACGTCACATGGCTGACAATGCGCAATGAGCTCATCTAAGCTAGTCCTGTCCTTACAATTTGATTCAGTTTCTTCTTTAAGCTGGTCATAAAGAAAAAAAGATCAAATTTTATCACATATGCTCCAGTTTATTTCTAGTTGTGAAATACATTGCTGTCAAATTTAGTTTATGATGCTAATTGGTAAACAGCTGTCTATCTTCTGTAGAGAAGCCCAATAAGTCCATGTCAGCGCTATGTGTTGATTGCTGGTGAACAATACAGATGCTCTAAATGCTGTTTGCTGGGAACATGTTGCAGATCTGAATTTGTTAAGCTACCTTAATTAAAAGCCTTATAATGCTACCATAGATACGGTAGCTGCTGTGTAACTATGTAGGGTGTTTTGCAACCTGTTTGGTTTAACAAGTAGTGTGTCTGCTGTAGCTGCATGTTCTGCTTGGACTGTACAGCAACGGGTAAATGTGATCTAATGTACTGGGACTTTTTTTGCTACATCTGTTTGAACGAGGTTGCTGTGCCTTCAACCTTTCCTAAACCTCCATAAAGACAGAAAAAAAAAATGTGAACTGTGACATTGAAATGGATTCTAATTTTCTTTTTAATACAGTTGATCTTCTCCAAGGGACTCCATTTTAGATCACCACCTGCATTTATCAATAAAAACTGTTTCCCAGCCTTCTATTGTTGTGTAATGAAACATGTCATATGGTAAACTCAGCTCACACAGACTGCAGCCATCAATATTTAGTTTGAATTTTCAATGTAACATATTATAGTTGGAATAGCTTGTCTGCGTAGTTACACCTTTAATTCATACAACTGCTGGTGTCCATGGTTTGGCTACTAATCCCTTCGAACCCCAGTTGTACACGTCCCTCAACATCAGCGTCATTATGTTAGCTGTGACATCATCCAGGGAAGACAGATCATCCGCTACTACCATATAACATAGAAAGGATTCCTGGCTCAATGTGTGCTTCTGTGCTTTTTCGTCCCTCTTGTTGTGTCTCTGCTCTGTCTTCTCTAACCCCCAGTCGGTCGAGGCAGATGACCGTTCACACTGAGCCTGGTTCTGGTGGGGGATTTTGCTTCTGTTAAAGGGGAGTATTCATCCCCACTGTCGCTTCATGCTTGCTCAGTATGAGGGATTGCTGCAAAGCCATGGACAATGCAAACGACAATCCACTGAGGAGTGAATGCTGCTTGTCGAGGCTTGATGCAATCTTCTGGGTTTCCTTAGATAGAAACGTTTTGACCAATCTGTCTGATTTGATTGAATTTGGCTTTGTAGAATGCCTTGAGATGACATGTATCATGAATTGGCGGCATATAAAAAAATTTATTGAAAAAAATCAGAGGATTGACTACTTTTTAAAGTAGAGTAGAACAACCTTGGGGATGATTATTTATCCCCCTTATCGACATGGTTTCTTAATTGATCCTCGGTGAAACGTTTGGAAACACCCCTGTCAGGTATTTATTCCTCCATCCTTTAACTGCTCTCACTGAGTGCTCATCATCACCCCAACACACACAAACCCACGGAGGAGCTACAGCTGTGAAGGCTAAACTGTGCCGTTATTAAGTGCTCTGTTCAAACTCTGTGTGGAAAACAATTGGAGCATTTGAAAACATGTAGTTATCTTCCAAACCCCCACTTTTCAAAGGCAAAAATACATGCTTGGACTGTCCTTGAGGGTGTTATGGGGCTGCGTTTCCTCACTCGGTGCCAGCACTCACAGCTGTGATGGTTTAGTCGCTGAAATTTACACTCCAAACACCCCTTCATCCTAGGTTATCATGAAGATTTCTGGAAGACAGCAGGGGTTGTTATTAACTGCCTCACAAGCAGCTTAATCCAACACTTGTGGCATGTAAGTAGGGGCACATTCCTCCGTGAACTGCAGTGAAAGTTAGAACAAATACCAGCCACCTCTGCTCTGTAATTTAGGCATTTTGTTCTGCTTTTTGTAAATTCGATGTTTTTTATGCTGCGAGGACATGAATGCCGTTCCTTCTTTACACCCTCAGGCTAAAATTACCGTCATTCCAGTCAATTTTTCCACTGATGTAATTGTGGAAAAAAAAAAAAAAACAAGCGTGGAGTTCAGGGGTTATGGCTTATTGCTTTATTTCCTGCTGCTGCTCCTTCTTTCAGTATCACAGATAATATAAATCACAGCTCTTCCCAGCATTGGGGTGAACAATATAAGTGAATAAAAAGACCTGGCGTGTTTTCAGTGAGCAGATAATAACGATAGCTGGAACAGCAGTTGTGGCTCAGGGCTGCACAGTCAGATTAAGTTTCACGTCTTTGTCCTGAGTTCACAGCGACAGGAAGACGACATGAAAAAAAAAAAGCTGATTTCTTTCTCAGGGACTTGGAGTGAGTCAGCTGCGATCAGGGAGGAAAAGAGGTCAGCCGCCACTTGTGGACACATGTTTGGATCCACCCCCCCCCCCCCCCCCCCCCCCCCACACACACACACACACACACGTTTCTAGTAATGATCCAACATGGCTTTTTGCACAAATTCCCATGTATCTTAAATTCCCACATAAACGAGTTCCGCCTCGCCATGCGTACAAAGACAAATATTGCTAATAATTGTATTGGTCAAGCCATTCGTAAGGCTTTGTTTAGGCAGGTCTGGTAGTGTTTTTCCACTTCCAGATTGTCGGGGATTTCCTTTCCTCCCCCGGGGGCATCCTGTTATCTGAGCTGTGACTCCATGAAAGGACCTAATTTCAATGACAGCACCCTTTTCTTCCCTCTAGATTGCTGAAAAGAATTAATGCAGGCAACATTTCTGATCTCAAACTCCATGTTCAGTTACAGTTCGCAGCACTGACCTTGTAAGTATGTGGTTTTAGAAACTGTTAAATTGATTATAGGAAACACATCAGTTTGTCTGGTCTATGAGTCTAGCAGCTGTGTGTGGGATGACTTGAACCTAAACAAGAGGAAACTTTTTTTTTTTTGCCAGTAAATCAATATATGAAAGCCTTTGAAACCTTTTCCCTGGGAATAAAAAGTTATACCCAGGAATCTGAAAGGGATAATAGTTTACCACTTTAAATCACATAGGTTTAGCATTTTTTGGCGTACAGGTGTAACTAAAATAGGGTCTAATGTCATGTTGAGAGTATCGAAAGGTTAGATGACCCCAGTTGAAGTCAATGCTATTTCTAAAATAAAAGTACAGTATTTTTCGGACCATAAGGCACACCGACTTATAGGGCACACAGTGAATTAATGTTCTTGTGTAATGTGTGTTTTTGTCCACATATAAGGCATACTAAATATTCTTCCGCAAATTACGCTCGAGTATGTGGGGGGCATTTACATGAATGCACTTCTAGTTTCGACATTACAGTCAGGCAGGCTTGTAGACTGCTCAGGGGTCCGGTCAGCCGTCCCATACCTTTAATTACTAATCCATGACTTCCCTGTTCTTTCTTCCTCAGGTGTGAATATAATAATGTGACACAAAGGTCCATTTCTATTAGCCCTTGTTCAGGATTGTCATTCAATTGTGTCAGGTGTGAGTATTTTTTTCCATAAATCTAAAAATGGCTACTTACCAAAATTTACCCATATGTCCAGTCTGAGCAAGAAAGAAACAAAATCAACAACCTACACTGCATCCCTTAAAAAATGTCCCCATGCCTTACAAACGGGCACTTTGGAGGATGATTAGTATTGTAAGTCTGATTGTAGCTTAGTGTGTATCTCTCTCTGCCCTGAAGCTGCAACCTTATCTCTGTCTAATTAAACACCCTGACAACCGATTGCTCGAGTCTGAAATATGTCATCAAAGGTTCCTTCAAGCAGTACTTAATGCTAATGCCTGCTAGGAGGAGGTAAATAGATGGACTCTGGTGAAATATGGGTCAGCTGTGCCCCCTGGCCTTTTGTTAAACAGGTGGGTGGAGTGAACTCTGACCTCTGTGAAGAACACATAAAAGTTTAATTACCTCTCCTCCCCAGAGATATCTTTTGTAATGACCTTTCTATAAAGCGCCATCCAAAATATACTACCATAGGAGACTCTGTGATCGTTCACAAAGCCTGTGATTTATCTGTTGGTGTCAGGTTTATTTCCATTAATTCCTGTGATAGTTATGTCATTTTCAGTCTACAGTTGAAGCATAAAAACAGAATCAGCTGCTTTCTTTGTAAGAAATATGTCAGATAGGAGTTTATTATGGTGGTCTTTGCCAAAACTTAATGTGACACAAATTTTTATTCCATTTATAAATCTGCAAACACAAGTTGAAGACAATTTTTTTTTCAAGCAGCTCAGCCCTTTTGTTTTTTGTTTTCTATGACAACATTTCTGGATGTTTTGTTGAATTTTATTTAGATTTGTTTTATATATCTTTTGATTTCAAACTAAGGATGCCTGGATTAAATCCCAGGTGTCAGATTTTGGTCATGGTCATTTTTTTTTTATTATTTGTTAAATGATTGGTATCAGTTTTGGTAACCATTGCTGGTCTACTGCATATGCCTTCGTAAGTTGAACTCCCTGCAACAAAATGCAGCTGTTGTTGCATTTTGCAAAGCAAATTTTCAAAACTTTTACCATAATATGCAGGACTTGCAAAACTGTATTATTCGCCACATACATGCTTTAGAATCAGTTATTCACAACGATTATGTTGGTCATGATAGAGTGTTAGTTATTATATAAGATTACAGATGCTGGTGCTGCTGAAAGCAGTTACTGGGAATTAACAGAAAACTTAGACACTGAGGAAGTCACAGATGTGGCAAAGATAAACAACTGGACACTTATCTTGGGGCAGGAGTGGCGTTAATCTTAACTAGAGATACTGTAATGGCTGCTGCAGCTCCCCCTTTTCCATGTGACCTGTTCTGTGAGCTGAACTCAGAGCGCTGTCGGTGTGCAAAGAAAGCAGCTGAAACAACCGTCAATACAATTTGCAACATTC
The DNA here is from genome assembly GCF_011125445.2 of Fundulus heteroclitus. NCBI lineage: Eukaryota > Metazoa > Chordata > Actinopteri > Cyprinodontiformes > Fundulidae > Fundulus > Fundulus heteroclitus. Next base: position 19,091,563 of record NC_046369.1, read on the forward strand.
AAAACAGAGTATTACGTTCGTAAAGTACGAGTACAACTTTTTTTGCAAGTTTTGTACTCTGAATTATGTTACAAGCCAAATTATGAATGAGTCATAACAAAAACACGAGTTAAAGATTGTTCTGGCATCAAGCCAGATATTAATTACTTAACAACTAATAAAGCTTTGCATGTTTTAGATGACGGATTTTCAAGGCAAGGCAAGTTTGTTCGTATACCACAGTGACAAGACAGTTCAAAGTGCTGTACATGAACAGAACATAGGAAAAGAAACCACAGAGAAAAATACATTACAGAGGCAGGTAAAGACAAGTTGGACTAAAAACCTTAAAGAGGTTTTTAGTCCAACTTTTAGGCCTTTAATTTTTTATAAATGGTTCTCTGATGGCCAGTTGTGTGAACTTCTGCTTTTTATGAGTCCATCACTACACCCAGATTTTGGGCCTGATCCCTGGTTTCTAGCTGTAGTAAATGAAGATGCATGTTAACTCTAGATCACTCCTCTTTTGATCCAAAAATTATTACTTCAGTTTTGTTTTTCATTTAGCTAAAGAAGACTGTGGCACATCCATGGACTGATTTCTTCCAAGCATTTACCTGGTGCTTCAACGTGTTCATAGTCACCTGGTGACATTGTCATGTAGAGCTGTGTGTCGTCTGCATAGTTACGGTAACTTATCTTGTTTGTTATAATCTGAGCTATGTGGAGCGTGTGGTCTCAGATTTAAAGTTTTCTACTGACACAAAAAAGTGTCCTGTCCTTCAAGTAGGATTTAAACCAGTCAAGTGCTGTACTATCTTTAAAGCTTTCCTGCAGTGCAACATAACAACTCTATTTTGGATGAACCCATAAAACAGCACTGAGATGATTTCACTTGTGGCAGCATTCAAGAGATTTAGAAGTTTTACGATATTTTTTTTAAATGGTTTTCTGGAAACATAAAATGAGCTGAAGCTAGTGTAATGATAACCCACGAAAGACATGAATGCCCAACATGCACAATTTAATGACAAAAGTTCAAAAGATAGAACCCAGTTGATTCAACAAAACTCAAGTTTGTACCTGTGAAAACCAATAATAATAGCCCGTAGGTTGTGAGCTACCTAATCAGATGTTTTCAGAGACTGGGCGTGTTTTTTGCTGTAGTATTTATTGTAAATCTGTATTTAATGTTAGGGTGTTCTGTTTGCCCAAGATTTTACTACGGAAGCAACAACATATTTTTTTTATAATGAGCAGGTGTCTTATTCCAGTCGTCATGAGTACCACAACACTTCTTTACTGTTTATGCTCATGGCAGAATCCGGACCTGAAATTAACACGTTTCAGCCTTCTGTTTGTAGTTCTACAGGTCACTGCCATCCAAATAGTGTTTCAAAATTACTCTCCTTAAGTCTAATCTTCTTTGAGACCCAGAAGGAGCCATATAAAATGTTTTATGTGGCAGCTGGCATTGTTTCCTGCCAGAGTAACAACTCTGGAAATAGGTTTTTAACTAGAGTTTAGAGCAGGAACTACTAGAAACCAACTGTGTGAGATTATTTAGGGATATTGTAGGGCATGTGCAGTTACTTTCTGGGATTTTGAGCTCTTTTCTAACAGCGCGTCATTACAGCTTTTAACTCCTGCTCTGGTGTTGGGGGTTAGCACAGATGAGTGACCGACTAGATGCACACGCTCATTTCTGATTACACAGATGCCATTGCAGGTGGTATATGTTAGAAAGCTGTAACCTAACCCAAGCTCCCTTCTCTTGCCCCCACATATCTCTTCCTCCTCTCTGGGAGTAAAACTCTGCTTTAGTTTAAACAGGAGATCTCGTGTTTGTATTTGCTACGGTGCTCTGTGCAGGGAGTGGCTATAGTTTAATCATATTGTAGACAGCGTGTTGATTTTAAAGCCTGACTCGTTGCGGCTCCTGGGGGAACCCTTCTGCATGAGGGCTGCGCTATCACTAGAACTGAGGAGGGCTGATGGTTATCTGGCTAAGTGTTTCAGGGTGGCTGCTGCTGAGCCATCAGCTCCTGTCAGTCATTCAGTCGCAAGAAGAAATCAGTGAAATATTAAAAGCAGACGTTTCTTATTATTTTCATTCTTACAAGCATTTTGTAGCAAATAGTTTAGTGTGTTTCTTTCCTCTAAAACTGGGAACTTGGATCTGCGGGTACAGCTCGATAAATTTATTGAAAAAGTTATTTCAGCTACTTAACAACTACTCTACTTATTTGGGTAAACTGTATTTATCATGAAACAATTTTAAACTTGGTGGGCAGTGGGTGAGAGTTGGCCTAGGCAGGGTTTTTTTCTAAACTCCTGCGTCCTTTCTAGAGAATGTGTGGGATGCTCATTCCAGCAGAGTCTGTCTGCTGGGTTTATCAGCTTGGCACCCATATGCCCTCTGACATGAACCCAGTACAGCCGCTTACTTCTAGCTCCGTCAAAGAATGGGGTCAAGCACAGAATGCCTGTCTGTGCTGAAGATTTAAGCGCTGAAAGCGAAACATACACACGTCTGGACTCGCTTGCATATGCAAGCTCCTACTTCTTTGTACAGATTGTTGTTTATCCCAGAGTCACGTAATTTTAGAGCAAGCAGCATTTTACCCACAGCAAATGTAGCAGAAACTGAACGCGCGAGTGAAAGCATCTACTGGACACTAAGTGGACCAGTGGGGCACTATCAGTATCATGTGCTTTTGCTGTTTTTGTGGGTACGGGTGGTTTTAAGACCTTTTTTTTTTTCCTAAATTCCAGTTAGCATGCTGTGCATCAAGAACAATGGGTTTGTGTTATGTGACAGCATCAAGAGTGTCTCCCATGTCCATTAAGAGAGGACAGATTACTTTTAAGACATCTAAAGAAAGGCTTGTCAAATGCAAGACACATAGTTCAAAGACATGAAAGACTTTATGTTTTGCAAAAAAAAAACTTTATTTCATCACCCTTTACCCGTAACTTGCCGTTTTCAAGTAGCCACTGTTTATTTCAAGTTTGGACACAGCGTTAAAAACAGTTTGCTAGTTTTTAAAGCCATAAACATCAAAATGCACCTTTTTTCTGAAATGCTGATTCAATCTGTGGCAGCAGGTCTTTCTGTGGATGCAGGTGATATAATTACAGACAGGTCTGTAGCAACACGTATCAGGAGTTTAGTCAGTCGCCCCAATACGGATCATGTAAAAATAGCTAGGCCAGGATAACTAGCTGATACTTGAGACCAAATTGAGACGTCCCTATGTGTTAAACTGAGATTTATTCCTCACATGGGAAACAGGTAGCGGATTTGTCCCTTTGCAGTAAAACACTAGTGACCGTATTCACAAAGATTCTCAGAGTCCTCTCAGAGAGCTCCTGTCTTAACCTAAAAATCCTTACCCGCGAGTTTTAGCTTCAGAGTAATTCAGATGGCTGTGAGAGCGAATCTGTGTAAGGAGATGCTAAAAAAGTGTTATCTTAGGGTGACCTTGTTGCTAGGTATGACTCTGTCTTTTAAGAGCTGTGATTGGTAGATAATACAAGAAAATAAAACACTCAAATGCGTTCCTAGTAATTAAAGGAGAGAAATTAACCAATTAGATTGGATAAAAGAAATATGTGGCAAGAAAATGAAACTTAGCAAAAGTAAATTATTGTTACATGGCATCAAAAGGTTTGAACGCACTTTATTTACATGTTCATCATCATTTTGATTTGTTACATTTACTAGCCATACTTGTCATTTTACTACTTAATCTATTTCATATGAATGTACACTCAAAATAAAGCAATACAAACTCCAGACAAGATAAAAGATGTGAGGAGGTGTTTGCTGTATTGTACATAATAATGTCGATAGCCTACATGGTCATATGAATTTTGATTGCTGCATGGAGAACTTCTCACTTTCCAGGCTGGTGCATAAAGCACCAAGACAAGCAGAGAAAAAGATGCATTTATCTGTGCTTCAAAATCCACCTACTTGTGCCGTGATCCACAGACCAATTTACCTTCCAACACTCGTTTTTTTTTCCACCTTTTTTGTGTTTTTTGTCAAATGACACTCCCAACTCGTCAGATTTGACACTTGGTTTGAGCCCCTTGTGCTGTGTGTAATATTTTGCTGTTATGTAATATTTTGACGCACAGGGTGCATGACAGGTTCCTCACATTGTGTCATGTGACATGCACATGACCTGCGACCAAAATTTAAGCTTACAAAGTTGCTATTGGTAACTTTAGTATTGTGTGGTAACATGTATACTAGTGTTTGTTTAGGGTTAGGGTGGGGGAAAGGGAAAGGGAAAGGGATGGGTTAGTGTTAGTTTTGCAGTTTGCTGTTCATGTAAAATTCTCACGAGTTCATCCCACAACTTCTCATGCACTCTGTGTGTCAATAAATGAGGAGAGGGGTACCCCAGTCACGTCAGTATCTGACGCTCAGAGGGTCTTGAACAAGTGTCCACTTTTGACAAGTGGAGTGTGACACTGAGTTTGTATTTATGTAAATATTTTTGTGTGACTTTTTCCATTTCTTCTAAAATGTTTATTATTGAGAGCATTTCTGTAAATAATATAGAAATCCCTCTGTACTATGTTCTTTCTCCATTTTTTTATTCATGATTATTCAAGATTTTTCCTATTATTTATTTATCCTCAATAAAATGATGTTACTAGAGCCACGCCGTTATCCCGTCGGGCCACTGAAACTAATTAATTTTCCTCTATGGGGATGATAAAGTTTATCTTGTCTACATATTAATAATTGTATCACTGTTAAAGCAGTTCATGTGCTCATTTCCTCCACTGGTTAGGTGGTGGATCGGCCAATCAGCTCTCTCTGTTTCCACCATCTTCCTTTCTTAAGACCCTCACTAAACGTTCTCTTCACTACCTCTAACATTTTTTTTTTCACTTTTGGAGCTCTCTTAAGGCTTAAGATGCTTTGTGAATAACTTTTATCTTACCGAGTTAAAATTCTAAGAAAAATCCTAGAATTTGGGAAATTCTTTGATTTTTCCTAAATTTACGTCACTAAGAGCTACGTTTAGTTTTAGGATTCTTTGTAAATATGGGCACTGATTTTCTCCTCTCAAACCCCTTTGCACGTTGAAATTGTTTGCATGTTTGAGCCCCAGACTCTGACCAGTGAACATGTGTAAAATGAGTCTGATGAAATCTGGCAGTGTGCGGGACCCCCTGACGAAGCTGCGGGGGCTGGATATATGAAACGGCCCTTGGGAGACAAGAGGTGAAAATATCTGAAAGCTTTGCTCCCAACACTTCCTCCGAGGTTTCTTTTTTTTCTCTGATGTCATCTCATTATGCACTTCGACTTTTCATAGTCTGGTCAGTAAATCTGAAATGTTACTGCTGTCATATGGAAGCAGTCTTTGCTGAAATCTCCCGTTAGATAAAGGTGAAAGTGTGAGTGTTTGCACTTGTAGTGATACATATCTCCCTATATTATGACCCTAAAGCATTTCAGATCCGTCGGTGTACTTTCCAGCTGTGCTGAGAATTTTGAGTGAAATTCCAGAAATTAGTTTAAAATTCCTGAAAACTTCAGAGAACAGATCTATCTTGCAACAGCCTGTTTGGATTAATTTGATCTCCATACTGTTTACTTTGCTTGTTAAATAAACCTTGATCATGGTTGAAATAAAGATCATAACTGTGATAAAAGCAGCTAGAAAACAAGCAACAACTTTCTTTAATTTGTAGTAGGAAGGAAATGATGGATCAGATAAAGAAGAGTAGGCAACACATCAAAGGAAATATCTTGGTTATCTCTCATCCAAACATACGTCACACTTTTATATTTTCTGACCCAGAGTTTTAAGTTAATCTCTGCCTGAAAGCGAAACCTTTTTCTTTTCATCCTTGCACTATGAGTCTTTCTCCTCCTTCTTAGGCAGTAAACTTTGACTTTTTGACCCCAAAGGGAACATTTTGTGTGTCCAGTTACATCCTCTCTGGCGATGGTCTCAGCAGGGGAGCCAAACTGTGTAACTACAGGGGAGGCTGTGAAAATGTAAAATAATCCTCCAGGTTGAGTCACAGCACGTAAATTGGCCTACAGCAAGACTCAGTTTGTCTCAAAAATGCTTGAGATGGGTTCCCTATGATGTGCTGCGGTGTTTTAGTCTCACCTTCTGCATCACCTGGAGCTTCAGAAAGAGCCAAACAGAAACACATAGTAAACTCCAACCTGGTTGTAATATATTTTTTATTGCCTTTCTTATCATTAGTTAAGCCTTTTACATGCGATTGGCTGAAGTATTTCAAACCCTTCATTTTTCAAAGGCTGCTTTTTTTGATTGAGGAGTTGATGTCGTAGAAATTCATTACCTCATCGTGCAATGAGGATGAATCCTACATTTTAACAGGAAATACTCCTTAAGGATGCTTGGACCGTTTCTAATAAGGAGCAGATAATAAAGAGCAGATATATATATATTTTAAGATGACATATCTGTTGTGTCTGCCAACTCTGTCATCATCAATACAGAGACACATTTTCCACTGACGTGAGAACTTCAGCTTACGTCAATCTGTCTGTGAGAACGGAGCATTTTGTGGACAATTGTGTCTGAGCTTTGATATAATTCAGTCTCTTTCTCCCACCGTTGACCTTTTGCCGAAGATCAAGGCACTAGTCCTCGTCGTTGCACATCGATGGAACTCTAAATGGATTTCAGAACGGACTAAATGCATTTTAATTTGTCTGTGATGTCTCCTTAAAAGGCAGGTAAAGCAAACTGGCTGGATGAATGCTGCCATTGTCGCCCAGAGCCCTGAAAGTCATTGTGTCATTCACACAGGCTCTGTTTCGTCTGCTGTAGATCCGGCTTTGGAGGGGTTCACAGTAGTTTGCTTAGGATTTAACACTTAGACTTCACATCATGCAAATCCTATCTTAGATTTCAAGGCTGGCAGGTTTAGAGGCGAAGTGGAAAAGCTGAGCGTGTCCACACCCCTGTGAGAGGCTCACCTTTGGCCCCTGTGTCAACCAGGAATGGCTGTAAATGTGTTCTTTAAATGTGTTGCTTCTCATCATTCATTTCGCTCCTCTTAAAGCGATGGTAAAAAAAAACAAATTAGAAAAGTCAACAGTGTTGTTTTTTTCTTGTTTGTTTCTTTTTCTTCTGGGATAGTTGTAACATTTTAACTGATTTCTTATGAGTGTTCAAAAGCTATAGGATTTCCTGTTGTATTGGTTCTGCTCTATGTGGGATGGGGATTTGGGATTTATGTGCCTTTTTGCACCCTTCATTATGTGATTTTGCAATGACTTTTGACAGCGCTTTAGGTCCATGAAACAATGAGCAACAGGCACATCAACACCCACTAACATCTGGCTCATGTTTACATTTGGAAATGGTACAATCCTAACTTGTTCCTCCGTCAAATGTTTCTCCCCATCATCGTAATATGTTTGCTGCTGCAATAACGGGCTACAGTGCATTCGTAAACATCCGCTAACTTGTGGCATCACACCGGTTTTGAATTAGTTCGATGATTAACTTCTGCAATTCATCTAGACCACAGTTTTAGCACCCTCCACATTTCATCATACTGGGTAAAGATATGTAAAAAGCTTGACGAGAAATTCATCTTTTACTGCTGCTCCAAGAAAATGAATGCATCCATTTTTTATGTATGCCTCCTTAGGTTAATCTAGTAATTCATGACTTCCTGTTTGAATAGAATATAAATTTAGTTGTGTTTCCAGTACTGGAACTTTTTCAGTTTTCTGGAGCCATTGTTTTACCTCCAATGTTTCTAAAGCAGGAACCTGAGCCAAATCGTAAAACCCAGGTATAAAAAAAACCCTCAGCCGAAAACGTCCCCATTGATGGCTAGTTAAATGACATTTTTGGAATTTGTTCTAGCTAGCCCCTTATATGAAATAATACTTATCCTCGTCTTTTCAATATGAGGTGCTAGGCTGAAAATTGGATTTCCTTTAGTTTTCATGGAGTATCTGCCTGCTACTGTTTGCTCAATTATTGCATATACATGAAATATTTTATTTCATCCAAATTATGAAAAAAAGGCTACATGTTTTACAAACAAATTTCAAAAATTTGAAAAATATATATACCGTATTTTTCGAACCATAAGGCGCCCTGGATTATGAGGCACATCAAATATTCTTCCCAAGTGTGTAGTATCACTCCGCTCCTCTGTGTACACCGCTCTCTCCTGAGAGGGAGAGCTATCTGTCTCTGTTGGGAGGACAGAGTAGTTGGACTACACTGCCCTGTTTCTAACACAAGGCCAAAATAAACGTAACTTTCATATTAAATTAACTTACTTGGCTTATTGTTGCTAGAACATACTCTGGGTGCAGGATGCCTTAAATGAACGCGCCTCTAGTTTCAACATTACAGTCAGGCAGTCTTGTAGACAGATAAGGGGTCTGATCAGGTAGTGAGACAGTGTACCGTAATGCTCTGAATATCCATTGAGCGAAGCGTCTTTTTTGCTTACCAAAGTCATACTTACACATTTTAACAGATTTTTGAGCGCATTGTACCACATAAAATCGGTCTGTAAGCACAACGGTAATCATATATAAGGCGCACCATCAATTTTTGAGAAAATTTAAAGATTTTAGATGCACCTTATAGTCTGAAAAAACGTTGATGGTATTAGGGTTGAAGTTGATCAAAATGTAAAATACCAAAATAACCCTAATAATAATTTAAAACGTTTTTATGGCACCTTTTCTTCAGGGAGTTGTTTACATTCCCAGTTTAAAAGTGTGAGCTTTTAAATCCTATAGCAGATGTAACTGTTAGTTTTTGTTTCCAGACATATTTACACGCAGATTACTGACTCTGAAGCAGCAACAGGAGTCACTTAGCGTCAGTGGACGTAATTCATGTAAACGTCCTGCTTTGGACCCTGCAGTGGAAAAGCACACAGTGGCTGCCAGTGTGAAATAAAAGATTGCAGCAAATTAAGTAATTGATGGAAAAACCTTCTAGGCCATATAGTCTAAAGGCACCTTATGACGAAAGACTGGGGCCAAATTCTCTAGACACTTTTAGAAACGGGTAAGACCAGAGAATGTTAAGTAAGAACATTTAAGTAAGACAGATCTGTGATTAACTCCATGATAAAGGACTGAGGGACCAGAATAGTGCATATAAATGTGATGGATTCTGTATGTAGGTCTTTGAAAAACTGCTTATAGTTGCTCATTTAGCTGTAAAAATTATTTAAACATAAGCCTCCAGCTGGGTCTACTCTTTTGTTTTTTTTCAGTGAAAGCTTGTCCTCAACGTCATCATTTCTAATCATCTCAGAATATCCGTGTCTAAAAGATACAACACAAAGACAGCTTTTAAAAAGCCTACACCTCACATGTAGACGAGGGGTGCAAAACCCAGCAGAAATACCAAATTATGCGAATAACCATGTTAGTGTGTACAGGGTGGGCGCATAAAAGACACAGCTGAGTAAAAGGTAAAAAAGCCTAAAGTTGCTGCTTCTGAATTTAGGCACATAGTTACAGTACGTGTGTATCTTCACATCACATCATCTTCTTGTGTTTTTATTGCTACACAAGTGGTTTCCCATATGTTCCTGTTGAAATCCAGGCGACAAAAAAAAAAAAAAAAAACGTGCTGCCAGTCTCCGTGGCATCCCCCACGTTGGCTCCGATTCCCCTCTGTGTACACCTCTGGTACTCACTCCACAACCTCAACCAAAGAGGAAAGTGACAGAGACAAAACACCGCTGTTTTCCAAATCTCTTGGATCCCTAAAGAGTTTTCCCCGGTTAAGAAAAAGGCACCTTTATGTGAATGGAAGCAGATGTGGTGTGAGATCAGAAGATTGTATCTTAAAAAAAAAAAAAAAGGTTGGCTTAAGCTGGTCTGTTTTTAGAAGTCCCGGGGAATGAGATGTGAGCGTGTCGTTGTATTTGCGGCAGGAGGAAACGTGAGAAATGTGTTTAAAGAGGGCATGAGGGCAATGGAAGAGGAAGACATTATGAGTGATTTTCCACCCTGTCTGCACTGCTAAAACCATACACACCTTGTGCTTTTTCCAGGTTGGCAGACAAAGATGGCCCTGTGTGTACTGACACTGTTGGCTACGGTTGCCTCTGTGGTGTCAGGTTGTCTCAGAATAGCTTTGGGGAAGAGGGTTGTATAGTCTCTCATCAAAACCCACTGTGCTTAACTGGGAACTCAGACGATGTGCTGAGATCAACGGGAGCACTCGCTGCCCCGTACAGCCAGATGATGTCAACCACAGGGCAGACATAGCCACAGTTGTAAAAACAGCAGTTCAACTTGGCTTGATCCACATTTGCTCATAATAAAGACAAACTGTGTTTTGGTAGCTAATAGCTTCTCAATCGCGAGGGCCTGTTTCACATTCTGGGCTTTCAGGCTATTGTGGTCAGGTCTGTTGTGTTCGTTATACCTCCTAATTAAAGCCAGCAGCTTTTTAAACACAGAGCGAAGGTTTGCCCCTGGAAACGGTGGCTTTATTATTCTACTGCTGTTTCCCTTTAAGTGTGCTCCCATCCTTCAGGATGCCCGCCATGTCCTTACGTGTCTAATGAAGAGGCCGGCTATTTTGCAGCAACATTAGTGAGCCCCCACCACCCACCCACCCACAGAAATTCCTAAGAAACAACCTTATAGGAGCAGGAGAAAGAGGTCAGTGTCCAGAGCTGTCAGCGAGAACAGACAGGGGAATAGCGGAGAGGTGGTGTGATGGACAGAAAATTAAAGGAGGGGGAGAACGCACATCAAAGCTGGCTACTTTAACCAATGACATCACTTTTTTTCCCTTTCATAGCATGTGCTTAAAATGTTAGCCATGCAATCTTTAAAGCACCCCTTGTCTGGTCGGCTGGTTTCCTGACTAGCTCTGGAAAACGTATTTTGTTACAGGTGAGATTGTGTGTTAGACTGGTATTGAATTAGTCGGTATAATACAAAAGCAAACCCCTGTCTAGTTTGGTCAGCTGCGACTATAAAGATAAACACCACACGTGCCCACACCTTTCGACAAATGGACTAAAATTGGCAATTTGAAAGTAAAAGTAGCTGGACGCAAGGCAAACGTTTTACTGAATCATCATTTGTTTAGAGTGCAGATTTAAAATTATTTACCTGCATTCAAAACACTGGACAGACTGATTCAGTCATGTTGAATTTGTAGGAGATTGAGATATCTCTTCTTGTAATTGAGGACTGATCATGTCTGAGCACTAAAAACAGTCCTACAGAGAAAATCCAGACTACCAGGAATGTCTCTTCATTAATCAAAGGTCCGACTGTGTGCCTTCCAGATGATTCAGAGTGAAAGTGAGGGGGCTGGCTGGCCTCACGGGAAGGTAATCAGCCACTTACACGAACCAAAATGAGCTTCTAGTGCCAGACAGTGATACCAATATCCTGACTCAGCATAGCTGCTAAAACCATCAGCGGCAAAAAAAAAAAACTCTGTTTCACAGTCAGGAGTTGTATACAATAATAAAATCAATAGATCTCCTTAAATTCTGTGTAGTTCTTCTTCAGTAAAGTGACCAATATTGGTGTGTTTAAAAAAAAAGACATTTTAAAAAGACGTTACACTGTCTCTGAGCACTACTTAATCCCAGGATAACAGCAAAACTCTAAAATAAAACTGATTGTTTAAAAATTACAACTGTTTTGAGAGATGATAAATTCAGTCATTTATATATCGCCTGATAGTTTATGTGTTTAGCCTCTAAAATGTCAGAAAATAGATTTGTTTCTTTTTCTTTCTTTTTTTTGAACACATGATTCTAGTGGTCTAAAGGCGTATTCGTTCATTTTTCTACAGTAACCATAATAATATATATATTTAAGAAGGGTTTTCTGAGGCCCAAATATTGGGATAAGCCATAACAGACTGTATGGTGCAAATAAAAATTTTTTTTTTAAAGGAGACATATAATGCTTTTTAATACCTTCCTTTTCACATTGGAATCATTCAGTTGTAGTCTATATAAAACAGAACTGCAATACTTTACTCTGAATTCCTCATTATTGTCTTTTGACCCTGTTCTGAGGTTCGTCTGAGACCAACTTGTTTTGGTGCTGTCTCTTTAAATGCAAATGAGGGACTTGACACCCCGCCCCCTCCAGGTCGCAGAGCATTCCACTCCACCCCATTCGGCCATTTTTGTAGTATGCCGTGGGGTTAGTATGGGTTAATACACCCAACAACTAGGCCTGTCACGATAACAAATTTTGCTGGACAATATTTTTTTCTAAAACTTATTCTTATAAATCATTTATTGTCATTAGAAGACCTTTTTCAACTAATATGATAACGGCATAATAACACAAGTAATATATCCTCTCGACCTACCAGCTCAGACAAATTAAGCAGGTGGCGTCATTTGGTTTAAATCCAAAAAACTCTCCCCCTGCAGCGGTCTTGTTCAGTTTTGACACCGATTCTTTTCAAACCAGCTTTTCTCTGGGTCTCCCTCACGAGGCTCTTATGTTAACTTTGAGTATGAGCCTACCTGATACAAGCTGTGTTTCCTCCACCGTATTATAAGCCTGGCTGGCCATTATCACGCCATTATCATGCCACTATCATGTCACTATCACACTTATTTTAATTAATCATGTGATTAAAATCGATCATGTGATTAATTGATTTATTGATTATGGTGACAGGCCTACCATCAACTGAACATTTTCACTTATCCACTTGTTGCTTCGGCGTTCTTGAGCTCGGACAACAAAATTGTGGAGGAAAAACATTTAGATGGTGGATATGCGAAATTGATAAACTGGAAGTCCGGGACTTTGTTTAGCAGCTCTGCAGCAAATACTGTGACATAATTGTTTAAAAAAAAATGTAACAGAGCACACAGAAAACTGAACAGCTTGAAAAGTATGACCCAAACAGATTATGAAGATATCTAAGCAATTTTTGGGGCTACATTCAAATTTTCTGCACTCCTAGAGACTCAAAATATAAAACAAAGTGTATTTGAGGGCTAAAAAAGTGGGTTTTGCATGATAGGTCCCCTTTAATAATAAACAAGAAACAAAATTCACAAAAACTACAAGCCAACAGGCTGAGCTGCAATGACACCACAAATCCTTAACCCAAAGCGCAACCGGGACCCAACAGGGCACAAACAGAATGCTCTTACAGAAAATGAAAGAAAACCAGGATGAATGACAACTCTCCATACAGTAGAGAGTGGCTAATGAATGGAGAACAGGTGAGCCGATTAATGAATTAATAACAGCTGGAAACTGAGAGCGTGTAAAACCTCAGCAATAAAAAGGAGGCTTTTTTTCTGCCTCTCAGGGCCACAGTTCTGTAGTTCTCGCTGCATTTTCTTAACACATAATTTTGCCCCTACAGCTGTTGTGTGATTGAGCAGAAATTTAAAGCGGGCATGGTTAATAGAAGATCTTAAAAGTGCTCTGGCCTGCCTGCCTCAGGAACTTTCTTGCACCTTCCTCCTCCTGCCCTGCTCCGTCTCCCTCCACTAATCATCTACACCTGTTCAGCCTTCAATCAACCCGGACTCATTCCACCTGCCAGCCTCTCTATAAAAGTCTCCCCCAGTCAGCTCCTCACCGCCGGTCCGTCTTCAATCATCTGATGCCCCTCAGTCAGAGATTGTCCCACGTCTGTCTGAGCATCAACCTTACCACCTCTGCAGTCTGAGATTCTTCCACGTCAGCCTGTCAGAGTTCCTGTGCCTGTCTGCACCTCCAAAGGTTCCTGCTGTGCTGCCGATTCTCCTGCTGCTCCAGCGTTCCAGTGCTACAAGTGATCTCTCAGCTGTGCTTCTGGTTCTACTGCAGTCCCTGCTTCCCAAGAACTGTCTCATCTGTTCTGAAGGCTTCCTGTCTGAGCAGTGCCGCACCCGCAGCCCTCCGGCTCCTGCACTCATCACTCACCTGCTCCATCCTGGTATAGACTCTGGTTCTCTTCCTCCACAACCACCAAAACCCTTCAATAAACTCTCTTAAACGAAGCTCCGTGTGTGGTGTGTGTGTTCGGGTTCATCAGGACAGATACTGACAATGAGGACTTGAGGGTTTCTGATTAAGTAAATCCTCTGGCCAGAATGAACGCTTGTTCTTGCCACATCAGGTAAACAAATGCGAGTCTTGGGTATTTTGGAGTGATTACAGGCTGTAGCTGAAAGAAATGACTAAACAAAGAAAACACATAAACACAGAGAAAGTAACTGACCCCTAAACAGAGCACATGAAGGATATGACAGAATAAGGAAAATGACACAAATAAACAACGAGACCAGGAAATCAAAGGTCAATCACATGAGAACAGAAAACAGTCCATCCACACAAGATGTTTTTTTTTCCATTAGGAGGTTAAATCATAATTTGATTAATCGAATTTCCCTGTTTACTTTTTGCGTGGGTATATTTTATTTATTTTCCCCATCAGTGACTCCGCTGTCTGACTGCTTGTCAGGCTTTAATGAGGCCTTTACTCGTTCCTGGCAGTGCTCAAGTTCAGAAAGCAAGCCTGAGTGAATGAAGCAACATTCTTTTCTTACTTTCTGCAGAAAACGATACTTCCTAAATCCGTTTGAACTTGTTTGAGCATTTATTTGCCCTCCTATGATAAATAAGTAGCAGTTAATATTTCCATCATAGTTTCTGACTTTGGCCACAAGATGCAAGTCAAGTTGTATTTTTGTGCATTTCTTTTCTGACATTGTCATTTTAAAATATAACGCAAATATAATGGAAAAACTTAATAAGCCATGGTTCTTACATTCTGAATCATCTTCAACTAAATTCAACCAAAAGGAAAGGAACATTGAACTGCTCTTAAATTCAATATGATTAAAATAATATTTCTCAGTTTGAAAGGCAACTAATAAACCTGAAACAGCAAGTCAAACCCTTTACCCCCATAATCCAATAAACTCAGAGTTGTTTTCTGTTATATGAGCTGCTTTAGGCAAGGCAAGGCAAGGCAAATTTATTTATATAGCACAATTCAGTACAAGACAATACAAAGTGCTTTACATTATTAAGATATAGCAAAATAATAAAATGTAGATAGAAAATAGAATAAAAGCAAGTAGGGATAGAATGTAGTAACAAAAAAGAACATTAAAAACAGTAAAACTGTTTAACTAGAACAGTCAAAGGCAATTTTAAACAAATGTGTTTTTAATCTTGATTTAAAAGAACTCAGGCTTTCCGCACTTTTACAGTTTTCTGGAAGTTTGTTCCAGATAAGCGGAGCATAGGAACTAAATGCTGCTTCTCCGTGTTTGGTTCGTGTTCCAGGTATGCAGAGTAGGCTGGAGCCAGACAACCTTAGTGGTCTGGAAAGTTGATACACCGATAACAAGTCTGTGATGTATTTAGATACTAAGCCATTTAGGGATTTATAGACTAACAGAAGTATTTTAAAGTTTATTCTCTGAGATACAGGGAGCCAGTGTAAGGACTTTAGAACTGGGGTGATGTGCTCTACTTTCTTAGTCTTAGTGAGGACGCGGGCAGCAGCGTTCTGGATCAGCTGCAGCTGTCTGATCCACTTTTTAGGAAGACCTGTGAAAACACCGTTGCAGTAATCAATTCGACTAAACATAAACGCATGGATTAGTTTTTCCAGATCCTTCTGAGACATTAGTCCTTTAATCCTAGAAATGTTCTTCAGGTGATAGAAAGCTGACCTTGTAACTGTCTTTAGATGCTTTTGGAGATTCAGGTCTGAGTCCATCACTACTCCCAGGTTTCGGGCCAGATCAGTGATTTTTAGCTGAAGCAGCTGGAGCTGTGTGCTAACTTTTGATCTTTCCTCTATTGGTCCAAATATTATTACTTCAGTTTTGTTTTTATTCAGTTGAAGAAAATTTTGGCACATCCACGTATTGATTTCTTCTAGGCATTTACTCAGTGCTTGAACTGGTCCATAGTCACCTGGTGACATGGTGATGTAGAGCTGTGTGTCGTCTGCATAGTTATGGTAGCTGATGTTGTTATTTTTTATTATCTGAGCTAGAGGGAGCATGTAGGTATTGAATAGGAGGGGACCCAGGATGGACCCTTTAGACATTGTCAGAATAAAACAGAATAGAAATAACCTTTATTGTCCCTCGTTGGGTGAATCCAGCTGTTTGAGCAGCAAATAGACTAAGGGGAAGCTGCTGAAACTGGTTGCCTGCTTGTGCTTCCCGGAAATATTTGCCTCGAACATCTTTGCTTGTTTAAAGGATAAATGTGGAGTAAAGAACCTCCTCTTCACACCCAAACAACAACTGGGTAAAAGCAAACTTTCCATACGAGCCCAGCTTGCAAAGAAGTAAATATTGCTTTTATGTAAATATGTTCAGGAATAGCGTGAAAACACAAACCAACACTATGTTTGGGTACCATTTTTGGAGAAAACGGCTGTTTGCTTGCTTGTGTTACGGCAATCTCACAAGATCGATCCGAAATGTATTAAGCTGAAACTGTTTGTTTTTTTTTTTAGTGCTGGATGAATGTTATTTAAAAAGAAACTTTAGTTTTCTAATCATGAGAGGATATCTTAACACCCGTTTCCTCAATAGTAGTTCTAAAAATGATAGTTGTTTATTTGTCAGATTTGTAAAAAATATTTATATATATTATTGGTTGTTTTAGCATCATGAACGTCATGCAGGTTTATTCAGTTTCTCTATATTTATAGATAGAAAATGCACACAGTGTCAGTGTTTTACCTCAGGCAGTCCAGTCTGCAAGGAAATGTAAAGTAATGTCTACCATTTCAACATTTCTCAGCCATTGTTGCATGACAGTTTCATAGTAAAAACAATAAGCTATTTATTATCATAACATGTATAGTAATCTGATCTGATCTGATCAAGTAGGCTTACATTAACAGTATGTTTATGTGAACTTGAAACCTGAATGCTATATAAAACTTAGTGAAAAGAAGGTCTGAAAACTAGATTTAAAAAGATTAACATATAAAGCCAAAATAGGGATCTATTTCTGACATTAATGTGGAGCGTGTTTGCAAAGTAAGCTCTTTTTTTTTTTTTTTACAACTCAGTCCAATCAAGAAGCAGGAAGTTTAAACTGAGTAAGCAAATTCCCATTATGTTTTCTTATATTATTTAAAGCCCTGTTTTTGTTTTTCTTCACTCTATTCCCCGTGGTCTGAAAATGATTCATATTGTATTCCCACTTTCACTCTTCCACTTTCATTTTTATTTAACTGACCTGTTTTCTGCTCAGCGATAAGTGCTGTGTTTGCCACAACGTCGTTATTGTTTTTAAAGTGCCAGCCCAGACCTGTTTACATACCTGTGCATCAAGGCGGAGGCCTGGTGGAGCATGGTAATGTGCATTTAGCTTGGCACGACATCATGCCCACATCAAAAGCATATTTATTCCAAATTGGCAGAACAGTCCCAAGGCTGAGAGGCAAAGTGAGGGCCCAGACTGAGAGGCATTTATTCGCCTCTACAGGTGCTGCTTTGAAATGGTGTGGGAGGGTAAATGTAGTCATGGGGTACAAGACGCACACTAACTCAGAGTGTTGGGAGATTCGCTATAAATGACAGAGGTGTAGTGATTTAAATCTTGTCGATTAAAGTTAAAATTAGCAGCAGCTAAAATATCCCTGCTGTCCCGCCAGCAACAGTTATTGGTGACTGCTTGAAACAGGGACTTCTCGTCTGGAAGCAGGAAAGCTACGGCAGTTCCAGGTCTTACTCTAACCATTAGTGTTAGAAAACATGGTATAAATTAGGGGTGGGTATGGCCAAAGAAGTCCCGATTCGATTCGAATCACGATGCATCACGATACATCGCAATTATTCAAGTATCGTGAATATAACCTGAAACGAAAAAATTGCAATATTTTCACTGAACACTGTTAGAAACAGATAGTGTCTTCAATTGATACATAACTAAAAGAAACTGAATTCATACATAGCTGTATTTATTGAAATGACTTTTGGAGGTATTGCCATGAAAACAAATATCACTGTTACTGGAGTGGACACACTGACAAAAAGTGCTTAGGATTTATAAAACTTAAAATAACTAAATAAGGATAATCAGTGCCGTTTACATGGCCTCAGTGGTCCTTTAAACCAATGAAGTTGTATTCCACTTGTTTTTGGCTGCTGTTCGCCAACCATTCATGCAGTTTTATTTATTAATTTTTTAAAAATTAATAATCGATACTTGGCGTCAAGAATCGATGCAGTATATCGCGAAAATTAGAATTGCGATGCATCGTCATGATGAATATTTTGCACACCCCTAGTATAAATACAACGATATGATCTATAAATTAGCTACATCATGCACAAGGTGAACAAAATTTACAAATGTGCTTTAGGAATCCTTTAAACATAACATGCTTGTGCTGTATTTATCACATTTGGATTGTTTTTGGTGATGTACAGCTCCAGTCTGTTAGTTTATTTTTCGATATTTCCATTTTCTCCTCCGCGTTTTGACTCTAAATCTACAGCAGCTGTGCTTGTTTGAAACCCCGATGATCAGCACTCTGTCATCCTGAGTGCTTTAATTGTGCTCAGTTTGATAGATAAACACGAGTTCCTAATTTAAAATCATTACACTCTCACCTGTTCTGCTCTTTCACAGCTGGATACAGTCAACCCATCCTGATTTATTCTGTGTCAAAGACAAAGAAGTCATCTAACTTGTTGAAATTTGTGTAAATGGGACCTAGTTTGTAAATCCTTTGTTTAAATGATACTTCAACACTTTTATGATTTTAAATTTCTCCTTAAACTTTCTTTATAGTATGTTTCCACTGATAAACCCTATAAAAATATGTCTAAAAAAAGCACTGGAAAAGACATTGGAGGAGAGGTCACGGCCTCATCCAGCTGTCCCAAATCAGATGGGCTCCAAAAGACTGTTGGCAGCTGCTTTACTGCAGATAAGTGACTTTAAACGTTTTTTTGCACGGCTTTTTCTTCGCTTGTTTATCATACATTCTCTGGTTCTGGCTGGTTATTCTCTGGTCTGTCTTGAGGAGATTGTTTTGAAGCAACGTGACAGAAATGTCCTTCAAACGTTGTAAAGCTTTAAACCTGGCCTGGAGCGTTTCAGTCGTATTTTGGATTAACTCCGCTTGCAGCCGGCACAAATCCAAAACACAGCCTGGTGTTTTAAGAACTGTGAAGTTATCTGCAAACAAAATGGTTTTAGCTCAGTTCAGATGAACAGAGGAACTTCATGGATGAACCACTAAGACACTGAGAAAATTAAGTGATACATAGAAGCGAGGGCTAGGACTGTAATATTAAAAAAAAAAGAAACTTGTTGAGGAGACATCTGTTGGAATAATAACATCTTCAGTTCTCTTTAAATAAGTCAAGACTATCAAGACAACATAAAAACAAAAGAAGCTCGTTACACGGCTTGGGAAGAGGAATCCCATCGAGTTTTATACCTAGTCCTTGGAAGGAGTAGAGTAGAGTAGAGTAGATTTTCTTTTAAGAACCTGAGCTCTCGAGTTGGAGTATGTCGTTGTGAAAAGTAAAGTAGTCCTGGAAGGAGCATAACAATCCAGGGCATCTTATATCAGGACTTTTACATGAATTTTTAAAAGAACAATTAACCATTTAGGCACTTTGTTATGTAATTATGCACGATTTAGGAAAGTAATTAAAAAAATTCACAAAACAAACAGAACAGAACAGCACTGAAAATATCAACTCTGTGACTCTTGGAATATGCTCATCAGTTGTCACATACTTTATAAAACCTATGAAAAAAGACACAGTGAGGTCCCTCTCGATGCCTTGGTTGCTCTCATTGTTCCCTGTTTTTGGGTCAGTAATGTTGGGTGCCTTCCAGTGGCTCCGAGCAGGTGATCCGGCCAGGAATGCACTCGACGCGGCCTCTCCCTTTGGCCTTTCAGGGCTAATCGAGCATGTCCTGCTGGGTTTTCTCTGTACCTCTGCATGAGGCATAGCCAACATTGTCAGACAGCGATATTATTCTTCAAAGTGGAGTGGGATGTTTGTGGGAAGACAATTTTCTGCCGTTTCCACGAGGGCAGCGTATCAAGTTTGCCTCCCTGGTGAAATCGCTTCTGCTTTTGCCTACGCTTGCGTACTTTCGGGCATCTGTAGAGAAAGATGTTTTCTACTTTTCCATGACAGGGATTTCCCTAATTCTCAACGAATGTGAGAATCACAAGACAAGAACTGCCAATTTTTCAAGTGAAATGAATGAAAAGACAGATTTCTGTCAAAACAGATCTCTTTACAGCCAGAAATCAGTCGGTGCTGGTTGGAGAAAACGCCTAGAGGTTTGGGATCTGTGGGGGCAGTTTTAGCTGTCGGTTATGTATTTTGGATAAACATACCTTCTCTGTTGTCATTGGAAGTTGAGAAACACTTTAATCTTTGATGTTTGGAGCTGCTGGTAACGTGAGGCGTTTAATGAATTGCCAGCAGATGTCCCTGCAAAAGATGTTATACAGAAAACAGTCTCTGTCTCCTTTTCACCTCTTACTGTTTGACTTTCATTCCTTCACAATTCCCTGTGTCCTCTTCCTCTGCTGTCTGCTCACCAACTGAGCACCCATTACCCAGATCAGTCATTATTAATCACAACATAACGCTCGTCTTTGGAAATTATTTTCTTAGTGTTTCGAGCAGTTTAGTGAACGATGGATGCCATCAGAGGAAAATCAAACAACAGAGATCACACAGTGTTCAGCTTTAAGGTATGAAGGCATGGATTCAGTGTTTGGAGCTGGTTTGCTTGAGTTCATGTTCAGGCCTGAGTACGATGGTCACATCTGATAAGAGTCAGACATAATAGCGTTGTTTTTAGTTTTAACAGACAAAAGGGGAGCAGAAACATAAGGAAGTCCTTGGGACTTGTTTGTTCATTTTGGCTGCACGTGTGCTTTGGTTACCACTGATGGAAGCTCAAATACAACCATGGATGACACTCGCTTGAAGAACATAAGCCCTCAGAGCATACTTCCAGAAATGTACACGTGTTTTTTGCCACATCAATGGTTATTGTGTGCAATCTTGTGACTTTTTAATGTTTTCTTTGTCATAAATTTGCCGTGAAAATCACAGATGTTATCTTTATTTATTCAAAAGCCTTACACAACGCTGTATTTTAGCAAAATATTGGTTGTACTTGTTTAGATTTAATTATTCGTATATTGTGAAAACATATGCCTGTGGTCCACTTGTGTCAAACTCAAGGCCCGAGGGCCCGAATCCGACCCTTCAAGGCAAATTATCTGGTCTTCAAGAGCCAAAAATCACAGGCATATATCCTTTTAAATTTAAGTGGCTAAAACTGTTCCTCCTGTAGCAAATGTTGATTTTTTTTTTTAACTGTGTAGTAACAGCCTCCTGCCACTAGATGTCAGTTTTCTCACAACACATTAAAAACACAGAAATGTCCAAAAAGAGAGAAAGTGATTCAGAATGATGAGTTTAAAGTGTAAGTCGCCCCATTTTTTTGCAGATAAGGTGCTACTTTTATGTTACTGTGCATTTTTTATACTTCTATGTAAACTGAACTGAACTGAAATGAAAAGTATCATCTATACCCGTGCAACCGGCCCCTTTTAATGACTTCATGATGCCAAAGTGGCCCAACATAGAAATGAGTTTGACACCCCTGCTGCGGTCTGTCCCAAACTCAAGCTTCAGCCAAATAATCCGAAGGACAACCACAGGATCCTAAAACAACTCACATTGTGCCCCAGAGTCAATATTTGACATTTCTGTGCTAGTTTGGGAAAAAAAACCTACTGCAGCACGTCCTCATAGCCACCAGCTGCACTCTTGATCTCCATCGGGTTGGCAAAAAGACTCCATTGATTCAGAGCAACTCATAGGATATATGATAAGCTAACAAACAGATGCTGACATGTCTACAGGGATAAACCTGGTATGGGTCCACAAGATTTATTAAGAGGTAAAGCTTTAGCCTTTGTATATTTCTGAAAGAACAAATGTAAAAAACTATGCTGGTAAAATGATGTGATTTAGATATGACCCGCATCCGTGCCTGAGCCTTCAGATCATGATCCCGTGTGCTTTCTGTTTTAAACCACAGGCACATAAACACTTGTTTATTTTTATAAATCAAATAATTATAGTGTTAATTCAATGGGTACGCGCTGCACATCATCAGAAGCCATTTATGGGATATTGTTGTGTGGTGATCTGGAGCTCAGTGAGCCTATCAGCAGTCATGCAGTGTGTTTGCTGGTATACGCATAAAATGTGTGTTGATGGTTGAATAGCATATAAAAGTATCCGCTTAGCTCATCATCATTTCAGTGCTGTCTGATTTTGGGATTATTGCCATAATTATTAGTTGTGTTAGTTATAGCTATATGTGTCCTATGTAGCTTTGGCTAAGTGAAACTATGTGGTTTATATATTTCTTTGTTGCCACTGTTAATGGATTTTATGGCAATGCCCATTTCTCATCAACAGTTAAAACGATCATCTGCAAATTACTCTGCAGTCTAACCATCCCAGCTTTATGGCTGTGGTTGCAGTTCTTCTTGACGAGGCGAATGTGATGTGCTAGAAACCTCCTGAGATTGTTTTTCCCGAACAAGTCCTCTGATGCCGCAACATATAATATATTTCGTACATTGCCCTGGTAAAAGTAATTAAAATGTCCGCATCTAGAGCCATAGGCCTTTAGGTACTCTCGTGCACAACGTCCCGGGTAGTTAAGTAATGAAATGCCTGGATGAAAAATAAAAAACCTTTGTCCAGTCTCTGACGCCATGATCCAAGCACTTACTTATGATTAAGCATTAAGTTTGTTTGTCCCAGAATCTTTGAGAACAACATGCAACACTTGTTTAAGGTCCTTTATGCTTGTTTCTGCCAACCAGTCCGGCACGGGCATCTGGAAAATAAACATAAACAAGCGACGGTTCTCATTGCGAAGAACCAAAACTGCACTAAACTAAATTCCAGAGCAAAACTGTTACATTTTATCTTAGATGTAAAGAAACAACCAGCTAGTTCTTATGTGTTTACCTTCTACAACCTAGACCTCCATGTGAAATGAAATTCTCAGTAAGTAGACTGAGACCCCCCCCCCCCCAAACTAATACGCTTTGACTGGAAATACATCATTTATTACATTGGCTATAACAATGACGGCTGTCTTATCATAACAGGATGTGGATGGGAACAGGATGGCCTCCTAAATCTGCTCAGACTTTCTCTGTTCAGATGGGACATCGCTTGAAGTGGAGTCCAACTAACTCGCCAAAACTTCGATTATAGGAACAGCCTGAGTTTGTGCATATTTTTATCCAGTGGTCTGCCTCCTTCTGTGGATGTAACTTCTGAGAAATGGTAGCTTTTTTTTTTGTCAGGCTAATCCATGTTTTTGTCCCTTCTGCAATATTTTACTGTTCCCAGTAAAACATAAAAAAAGAAGTTCAAACAGAAGAAGAAAATGTGCTGTGTCGTGTCTTCTCTTAATGCAATTCTGTTCTCTTTTGAACCTCTGACCTACTTGAATGATGAGTTTGGGAGAAATTTGTGCCGTTCATCCAGAACTAAAGTCCAATGTTATTAGGATTTAATGACATTTTTCTTTTCTCTGCTTCTGTTTTTCTTCTTCAGCTGAAGCAGCCCGAAAAGGCGGCAGCAGCGGCTCATACCTATTTCCAGGCCAATCCGGAACATGTGGAGATGGGCCAACACCTCGAACAGTACAAAAACCTGCAGGGTGTAGAGGAAAACCACTTTGTGGACCGAGAAGCCCGGCCTCACCAGGTAAAACATGCAGTCGTTATTTCTAAGGCTTTCTTCAGATCTCTAGCCTGTCATTTGTAACATGTGGTATCTGATTTTAAAAGTGCAGCTGGTGTTGTTCTGTTAATGAGCCTCTGTGAGCTTTAATAACCAGAAACTCATTTAAGCCCTTTAGAAACTCTGAATGCTAAAGTTTTTCCCTCTTTTACCCGTTGCTGCTGCCATTATTCCCATAGATATAACAAAAGCTTTGTGTGCATTGGAATTTAGCATTCTTCACTTTAATATGTCCGTCCGTCCGTTGTCTTCCGCTTATCCGGGGTCGGGTCGCGGGGGTAGCAGCTTCAGTAGGGAGGCCCAGACGTCCCTCTCCCCAGCCACTTGGGCCAGCTCCTCAGGAGGAACCCCAAGGCGTTCCCAGGCCAGCCGGGAGACATAGTCCCTCCAGCGTGTCCTGGGTCTTCCCCTGGGTCTCCTCCCGGTGGGACGTGCCCGGAACACCTCTCCAGGGAGGCGTCCAGGAGGCATCCTGACCAGATGCCCGAGCCACCTCAACTGGCTCCTCTCGACGTGGAGGAGCAGCGGCTCTACTCTGAGTCCTCCCCGGATGACTGAGCTCCTCACCCTATCTCTAAGGGAGAGCCCAGACACACTACGGAGAAAACTCATTTCAGCCGCTTGTATCCGGGATCTCGTTCTTTCGGTCACGACCCAAAGCTCGTGACCATAGATGAGGGTAGGAACGTAGATCGACCGGTAAATCGAGAGCTTCGCCTTTTGGCTCAGCTCTCTCTTCACCACAACGGATCGGTACAGCGCCCGCTTCACAGCAGACGCTGCACCAATCCGCCTGTCGATCTCCCGCTCCATCTTCCCCTCATTCGTGAACAAGACCCCAAGATACTTGAACTCCTCCACTAGGGGCAGCACATCCTCCCCAACCCGGAGAAGGCACTCTACCCTTTTCCGGTTCAAGACCATGGTCTCGGATTTGGAGGCACTGATTTTCATCCCGGCCGCTTCGCACTCGGCTGCGAACCGCTCCAGTGAGAGCTGTAGATCACGCCCTGATGAAGCCAATAGGACCACGTCATCCGCGAATAGCAGAGACGCAATCCCAAGGCCACCAAAGCGGATCCCCTCAACACCTTGGCTGCGCCTAGAAATTCTGTCCATAAAAGTTATGAACAGAATCGGTGACAAAGGGCAGCCTTGGCGGAGTCCAACTCTCACCGGAAACGAGTCCGACTTACTGCCGGCAATGCGGACCAGACTCTGACACCGGTCGTACAGAGACCTGACAGCCCTTATTAAAGGGTCCGGTACTCCATACTCCCGGAGTACCCCCCACAGGATCCCCCGGGGGACACGGTCGAATGCCTTCTCCAGATCCACAATACACAGATACACACTTTAATATGTGTAATTGTTTAAAACATCAGTTGTGCTGAAAGCTTGCAAAAAAAAAATGTATACATTCCTTTGAATTTGGCATCTTCTTGTGCTTAAACGATTGATTCGTTATTGAGTGCTCGAACCAAGAAAATGTAAATCATTGCAGAAACAGAGAAGCTAATGTGGAAGGAAAATAATTTAAAAGACCCTTAGAAATCCTGCTGAAGTTTTACTTAAGACGGCCTGATCACAGGAAAACATAGATCCTTTAAAGCGGAATATAAAGACATGACAGATGCCTCAAGACGTGGTCTCTATTTCTCCTTTCCGGTGACTTCTCCTTCACAGCAATCGTTCACCGCGGCAGTGAAGTTATACGACCAGGGCGACTATGAAGGAGCTGTAACGCTGTTCGAGGAGGCTTTGGTGGGATACTACAGAGCCGACGTGGAGTGCCGGGCCCTGTGCCAGGGTCCGCAGAAGTTTGAGGGCCACGATCACGTACGCTACCGTTACAGCCTGCATGAGGTTGTGTCGGGTAAGACAGAAAAACTCACAGAGAAATGTTTATACATGGGTCTGAAGCAGTAAAGAAGGAAGGTTTTGGTGTTCCTCTTTTGAAATGTTGAAGTGCTGAAGTCTCAGCACAAACATGAAGATGATTCATTCATGTTAACCTATAAAACATAAACATACTAATTTTACATCCTGACCTCTCAATAGATTATACCCTGTTAGCGGCTTTGACCTACAGCAGTGGGTCAACTCTGACAAATCCAGATATAAAATTTCAAACTTTTAAAAAATGTATTATGTTGCAAAAGCTTCCTGTGACGGTTCCCCGCTTTTATGAACCGACATCAAACCTCCCAAACTTGGCATGCTGCACTACATTAAAAGTTGTTGTGATTATCTATTAGTTGTCATCATCGCTGATGTATAGCAGCTGTTTGATAGTTTTTTTTTTTTATTCCTCAGACTGTTGTTCCACAAACTCTGATGAGATGCAGGATGGTTTGAGAGAGTGGCTACACTGTTTCTCTCTTGAGTTGCTTGCTTGACTGTTTTACCAGCTTTGGTTCTCAGCTCACATTTACATCAGCGTTTCTGGGAGTCCTGCATTGCTCACCTGAAAGGTGCTTTGATCACACAAGGAATAATAGCCGTATTTAAATGAAGAATGGAAGTGAAAAAATAATCAGACATCAGGTCATAATAAGTTCATTGACATAAAGTTAAAAGCCAGTGTATAATTCCCCACCCGTTTTGGCATTTTATCTAAAAAAAAAAGACCAAAAATGTATTTTTTTTTTCACGATAAATATTTGTCACTGTGTATGTACAGTTAAAGTATCAAGACTTTTTATACATGCTGCAATTAGGACTTCTTGGTCATTTTGGATGAGAGTTTTTTGGAGGAAATATCTTTTAAGATGTATATATTTTTAGTTTTTTTTATATATATAATTTAGCCTCAGGCATCTATGTTCAGATCCTGAGTTTTGGGACAATGTTGAAAAGCCATAGGTAACGATGGAGGTAACGAAGGATCAAAGAAACGAACGGAAATGCTTTGCCATTTGTATCTTTTCTGCTCGCCAGCTCTCCCTTTTGGTTTTGCTCTAATTCACTTGGAAACGTTTTCCAAACTTTAGATGGTATCTGGCCGAGTTGTGTTTTCACTTTCACTTCGGCTTCCAGCTTCACTCTAGCCTGTCCCTATAGCTCCGCTTTGTGCTGTCAGAACTGGGCGGCTGACAAGAGTCAGGCCGTTTTCTTTGGACACTGGGGCAGGTTTCTGTGCTGGCTAATTGCTGACAAGTGTTGTCTGCCTCTCTTATATGCGCGGTCGGGATGAATAAACATTAAAAGACAGCTAATCAGTTTTGGCCAGGCTGTTGTTTTCCTTAGAAGGGATTATTTTCCGTAGCACAGTGATAGAGGATTCTGTGAAGATTGTGTAATCGAGTATGGATCTGGAAATGCGATGTGCTGCGTGACTTGGGTTAAAAAAAATAATAGGGAAAGGATTTAAACAGAACCGCTTCTGTCGGTATGAGTTAAACTTTCTATTTGACCTGAATCCTGTTACAGTTCTGAATGATTCGGGTTTGACCTCTGTCCCTCGGAGGCTCTTAAAGAAGTTGAAACACATCACTGCCTTTCTGTCTGAAAGGAAAACCTTGTTGCAGCTGCTTAGGAGTGACCTCACTGCACATACATGCTAACAACACATTCACACACGCATACTGTCACGGCTGGCTGTCTTCTAGACACCCGGCATAAGGAAATGATAAGCAGCCTGCCAAATCCTGGTTCTGCGAAGGATGACCTAATATCAGCTTGTTTTAACTCCTGCGGTGTTCAAACGCTGTTGCTGATTTAATCTCACATAAATGCCTTTATTCTAGAGGCACTTAGGTTTAAAAATGAACATTACAGTTAACTATGTAGAAGGTAGTTCTAATTAGGTGTAGCCCCAATATACAGTTGAAACCAGGTATTTAGAGACTGTTTAAAAATATGCAACTGTTTTAGCATAGTATCTAACACTGAATTTAAGTTAGTTATGATTAGCAAACATACATTAACATACATTTTCTTAGTATGTGGCAGTATTGCCATTTCAAACGTCTGACTCCAGTCAAATGGTATTGACTCAACTAATTTGGAGTCATTGCCTATACGTAACACCCATCAATGCCCAAGATTTGGCTTCCCTGCTCATGTCTTGATATGTTGCTTCAACATTAAACTTATTTTTCTTGTCTTATAAAGCCATCCACTTACTGTTCGTCCTGCAGCAAAACTAGCCACGACATGATGCTGCCAACCCCATATTTCACATTTGGGACGGTATTCTTAGGCTTACAAGCTCCCCTACTGTTTTTCTCCATAGGCAAAGATGGCCATTATGGCCAAACACTTCATTCTTAATTTCAGCAGATGTCTCCAGATATTAAGGTCTTTGTAACTGAGTCCAAACTGTTGTATCTGGTTCTTTGTGTTGCTTTGTGACTAATGGCTTCTTCTTCTCTGAGCGGCCTTTCAGCCCACGTTGGTGCACATCTAGTGGGTAGCGACGCTCTGTTAAATCTGACCGTGTGAACTTTTCTCTGTTGATTTTGTTGCAGATCATTTCACTCAGGTGCTGCACTGTGAGCACGAGTGCGTCCGAGACCTGGCAACCCGCCCAAGCCGCCTGTCTCCCATGGAGAACTACCTGCCTCTTCACTATGACTACCTCCAGTTTGCCTACTTTAAAGGTAGGATGTTTGTGTCCTTTAACAGTTTTATGACCGTCTCTTACGAGTATATACAAGACCTGACAGAGGTGATTAAATGTTGTATTTAAGGAGGAATGAACACACCAACAGTTCCTGCATGCAGATGCAACCACAAAGAGATGCGTACAGCTTAAGTCAACATGCTGAGGACTCCACCCTGCTTGGAAAACCCTTGCTCAATATTTACATTGTTAGATTTCTGCCTCCTTGAATAGTTGACTTTCTTTAGGCAGTCTAACAATGAGGCTCCACATGTAGATCTGGTAGTTTTCAGCTTGTAATATTGTTTAGAAAAAAAAAAGCTCTGGAAAGGATGTGACCTCAAAAGGTAAAAGAGCATTAGATTATATCTGAAGAGATTTACAGGTGCACTTTGAAAAGTCTATACTATTCAAAGTCCAACTGTTTTTTGTGATGGAATAAATTATTTAGCTATTGTTCTTCAAAAATTGTGCTTTCCGAGTAAACGTTTTGAGATGCCTTAATGGAAATAACAGTATTCAGGTTGTCAAAATCTGTAAATTCAAAGCAGTTATTGCGTAAAAGCCAGAATTGTTTGCCATGTCGAGCACTTCTCTGCGCTGCAACCTCAGCCCGTTTCCTTCTGCACAGCAGTGGAAGTTTTAAATCACTCAGCAGTTGTTCTGTGTGCTTTATCTGCCAAGGTTGCCAAAAGAAACCTCAAAAAAAAAAAATGTTTCTGTTTGAGCTCAAATCTCCAGACTCTGACTAACCTGCAAGCTGCAGCTGACGGCAACAAATCGACTCCTTTAGCTACAGCAGGAAGTCCTGTATTGACCTTTACAGCAGGGTAAAGGATGTTTTGACCTAGCAGACATGTGGACCACAAGCTGCCCCAGTGTGGATTTGTGTTTGACAAAAAGCGTTTAACTGTGAACGCAGCATAAAAGGGGAAAAAATGGGTTTGCAGAAGCCATTTTCTTTTTATAAGAACCAGTCAATCAGTCCTCAGCTTTAATTCCCCTGAAATATTTATTTTGAATGTTAGCTGTGTTATATTCTAGCATGTCAGTAATCAAGTCAATCTGCAGTGATGTAAACCAGTCAGAGAAACATTTTAATGCTGCTTCCTGTGTCTCTCCCTGTGCGTTCAGTCAACAGGCTAGAGGAGGCGCTGCAGTGCGCCCTGACCTACCTTCTGTTCCACGAGAACGACGAGTTCATGATGGACAACGTGGATTACTACAGAGAAATCCTGGGACTTGACGGCAACCCACGAGAGGTCAGGAATCTGCTGTGAAAGCTGCCGGTTTCATAGCCATTCGCCGAGTTGGTGAAATAGACGGTCTGGCGGCGTATAGCAGAGGCTCGTAGGTTTGGATTTGAGGCAAGATGTGCTGCAGATGAAATTTATTTCATCATTGGGATGTTAGCAAAAATACACGGATCGGAGTACGTGGAGAGAACCCACTCATGCTATAGGGAGAATATGCAAACTCTATGCAGAAAGACACCAGGCCGGGATTCAAATCAAAGACCTATAATATCAGCAAACGTTAATCTAGTTTAGTAGTTAAATTTAGGACATAAAAGTCATTTATTGATGCAAACAGCCTGGTATATTTTAAGTGTTCATCTTTTAAGAATTATGGCTCACAGCTTTTGAATCCACAAAAAATTAGTTTCTCACAAAATCAGAAAATGAAATCAGCATCTTGATAAAACTTGGCAGCAGAGGGAAGCTTGGCGTTCTCTATTTCCTGGTCGACTGCTGCGCTGACCTTAAACTTGATTGTGAAGCTCAGCGGACCAACAGTAGGGGACGACATGGCTCCACAGATCATCTGTGACTGTGGAGGCTTCACACTGGACCTCAAGCAGCTTGGGCTCTGTGCCTCTCCACTGTGGATCCAGACTACAGGACCATGTGAAAGGAGGACTTTGGACCACTGAGCAGCAGTCTAGTCTAGAGCTGCACCATATATTTTCATTGTGACAATGGTTCTGGATCAGCAGTGGATTAACAAAAGGATTGCAGCAGAGCAAGCTCACGTCCTGGAAATGGCCTTGTGAATTTTGCCCAAATTCTTTAATTAGCTTTGCTTCACAGGTAATCCCTGTCATTGACGGTGATTTTTCCTTCGACTCAACTTTACATTAATATTTTTTACAGCCACTGTCTTCAGCAGTGACCTTTAGTGGATCACCGTCCTTGTGCAGCAGTCTTCTCATCTTTTTGTATATGCCATAGCATTATATTTCAGTGTAATTATTTAAAATAAAGAGAAACAAATATTTGAAATGTATCACTGCGTGCAAAGAATCTTGGTAATATGAGTTTATAATTCTTTAGGACATTACTGAAGCAAATACACTTTCTAATGATATTCTAATTACTTGAGAAGCACTTGTATATTTAGTGAGGCTTTCTTGCTTCATGTTCAAATATGATGACAGATAGACGCAGTGGCTGAAATGATTAAAGAGACGGTTGAAAAAGACACGTTGGTTTTAGAAAGATGGGTACGACTTTACAATAAGGCTCATCTTATAGATGGTTAATAAATAGTTTATTGATATGTTATTAATTAATCTGGAAACACTTTGTAACTTATTCAGAAGTGTTTATTATGTGTTAATTAAGGGCGAGCAAGAGACAAAACTGACTTATTTCTTGCCAAATAGAGAGTCTAATCTGTTCAACTATCTATTTCATCTTGGGTTACTTATATTAAACATCTCAGACTAAGGCTACCATGTAAGCACAAACCGGTCGGTTTTGTCTCTTGCTTGTCCTTAATTAATGCATGATAAACACTTGTGAATGAGTTATAAAGTGTTTATAGATTAATTAATAACATATAAACTATTTATAAGCCAGCTATGAGGGGAGGTTTATTGTAAAGTGGTACCGAAATATGTTTTCTGGTTCAAGATCACCATTCATGAGCTGGTAATTTAATTCATGTTAAGAAAGTTGTATTGACACACTCATGAAGAGGGTTAATGATATGCACAGGTACTTTTTCACACTTAATCCCGTGGGAACCATTAGATTCAGACAGACCTTGAATTTTGAGGACTGAAGTACAGCAGATCTGGATGTAAGGGAACAAATAGTTCCCACGCAGACCACCTCAGACTCCAACCTCAAGGCAACCTCAAAGGCACGTTTCTTGACCACAAATCTGATTTAATTCAAAAGAGAAAAGTAATCCGAAATAACAAAACAAAACCAAAAGGCTAAAGATGGAATATATCTGGCTGTAAAAAAAACAAAACACTTTTTGAAATAATTTTATGGAATTTTGATTCTAATGCCTCAAGTTCCCTGGATTAAGTTTCAAAGAGAGTCCCAAGACAGCCGAATCAATCACAGAGGAGTTAACTCTTCTGGGAAGAAGGGTCTGGTTAGACTAATCAACTTAATAACAAACAACAACGGGACTAATCGTATAACTAATATATGGAGGTATATTACATGATCTTCAGTTTCAAATGAATGGGATTTTGTTTTTGATGTCCCCTCTGAACACTACAGAGACCAAAGATAAATCATTGCTGCAGACACAAATCATCCACACGATCCAGAAATCTGCTCTCTTCTCACTGAAGATGGACTGGAAAAAGGCCCTGGGTGTGCTCCAAACCAGGAAGATGAAAAGCAGATAAAGACATTATGCGGGAAGTGAGGAAAGACTTGAGAAAAAAAACGACAACCTTTTGTTTAAAAAATAAATAAAAAAGGCCACTTCTTGGCAGGAGTGGAAGCTCACTTTCCAAAAATCTCTCAAGTTTGTCATCAGCAGCTTTAACTGAAAAAAAAAATCCTCAACCTCTGCCTTGTTTTTCACCCAAATATTTAGCCTCCCCTCACCAGAAAAGACCTGTTGCTCATTTAGAGCGAGCAAAGCCTTCAGCAGTATGTGTGACTGCCTGGCTAATGCTATCGCTAGTTGAGATAAGGAGACTGAAAGGGAATGTGCTGTTCTGAGACATTTTTCTAGCTTTCCCATTTTTCACGTCTTGTCAGTTTCCTGTAGAGTAATCGGCCCCCAGCTTGCCTCCTCCGTGCCTGCTCTCTCCTTTCTGCCTCTGGGAGCTCATTTGTAGGATGTCAGTGCCTGGCTCAACATGCCTCCCTGTCCAAAGGTCCTGCCTTCACGAGGAAGCAGGAGCGGGACTGGAGAGAACGCAGAACGCCTCTGACACAATCTCTAAGCTGTTTTTCATAGCATGATGGATGATGCTCACGATTTTGTAAGAGTCCTCTGAGCGAAGCTCTAAGGGATGTACAATTTTTAAATCTCTAAAAATATTTTTCATGTTCAGACATCAAAAAACATGATCATGTTAGTGTCTTTTCTTAACGGGGATGAAAATGTGTTTTCTAAACGTGATTTTTATCCCATTTGTTGTTTTTGAAACACATTTAGACATCAAGAAACATCTTTGTGTCGCCGTCTGTTCTAAGCTATGAATGTTTAAGCTTTTCTAGAACATGAAGAAGTTAGATTTTTATTCTTTAGCCACACTGAGCCAAGAGTCCTATTTGTGTAGACTGTTGGTGTAAACCAACATTTTACTTTTCAACCTCATTTAGACCCTAAGAAATGTCTTCATGCAGTTGCCTTTTCTCTGTTGTTGATAAAAGGACATTTTAACATTATGAACAACTTGGGGGATTTTTAGCGATATGACTTAAAAGTGTATTGCATTAACACAAAACGTGATGATAAAAGGTGTTTAATTTAGTGTTTGGCAAGATATTGTATGGCTGGGTCAGAGTGCAGTTTATAGCTAAACAGCACATGATATCTGCATTTACCTGATATTTAAGGAAAAAATACATTTGCTGCTGCTCTCTTGGAACCAGTAGTTGGAAATAATCGTAAAAGTCACAATCTCAACAATACTTTTAGTTTTGGGGGTTTGTAAACGTCATTGCTTAGACGTTTCAATTCTTTCAGCACTAAAAAAAAAACATAAATAATATGATCATTGCCCATCCATAATGTCTTTTCTATGTTGTGACCAAGACACTGTTAGCTTTTTAGCAACATTTACATGTATTTAGACAGAAAACTTTGACTTTTTTCGGGAGTTTTTTTTTTTTTGTATGGAAGTTACGTTTTATGCAAATGTTGCCAAATAGATCATGAACAAACATGAACATTTAGAGGACCTGTGGACAAAATTGTTATTTTCTGTTGTCCCGAAAAGCGTTTTACGCCTTGTCCTTTTGTATTAACCTTTATTAACTTTGAAAACATGTGGGCTTCTTCCACACTGTATATTATATATATATTTTTTTTATATTTAACATCACACTTAACCAGTTTTCTTTCTTTGTTTAGCTTTGGTAGCTGTTTAGCAGTTTAGTTACGTTTTAATATTTGTATAATAAATAATGCATATATATTGATGAATAACAAGTGGTATGTTTGCAAGGTTATTATAACATTTAAGAAGGAGATTATTGCTAATCTGTGCTTGTCTTTAGGAAGCTGAACGGTACCTGAGGAGGCACCATCTGGAACTGGAGCTCCTTGTAATGGGCAGCAGAATAATGGGGGTTGATTTCTCTGATGGGGTGAGTTATTTTGAAGACAACAGCATGTTCATTTGTGTTTTCTTTAAATGTCGTTCTTAATCTTTAAAAGACCCCCCACCCCCCCCCATGCACCAAAAATAAATAAATATAAAAAGTGGTTTTACCAGAAAATGACAAAAACTCACTCTCGGCATGCCTTGGTGCAACAGGTGTCTGGCAGAGCCATAATGCGCCTCTGTTTCTGCAGACAACACCGCCACCTGCTGGTCATACTAAGACATTTCATTAGCGTTTTTGTCTGTATTCTAACTATATTTGTGAAGCGGTGCTTCTTGAAGCACAAACCAAGCTAACAGCAGGTTTCAATTTGGCTCTGACGCAGAATTACTGGAGAAGCACAGGAGGCAGGGATGATTCGAACAGGTAGGCTGCAACGACGAAAGCTAAAAAAAACAGTATTTTTTAATATATTAATTGAGCTGTTTAAGGTGCTTGTGTGCTGCCTGCATGAACTCACTCTCTTGGGTTGAAGAGTCACAGCTTGCGTCTCCTCAGGATCCCCTCCGGCACAGATGGCTGGATGGAGTACGTTCCCATCTCAGAGAAGAAAAACATCACTGTGATTGTTTCACAGCAGCTTAAAGAGGGTGAGAGGCTGTTACTGTGGACAAATTGATAAGTCAGGTATAAAATAAAATGCTATGAGAGTTCATTCAAGTGCTTCTGTGTGTGTGTAGGCGGGCCCCTGCTGTACGACAATGTGCAGCTGGTGCAGACCTCTGTGGCTCTGAACGGGACCCAGCGGGTGCTGCTGGATAATGTCATATCTGAGGAGGAGTGTGCAGAGCTCAGAAAGCTGGCACATGTGGGTACATTACAGAAGCATCAAACAAGGGCTGGTCTTAAATATAAACCCAACTATTTGTTGGTTCGGTTTAGAAAAATCTATCTAAAGCCTATTTTGGGTCTTTTTTTTTTTTTTCTCAGGCTGTGACCATGGCAGGAGACGGTTATAGAGGGAGGATGTCTCCGCACACGCCCAACGAGAAGTTTGAGGGAGCCACTGTACTGAAAACGCTGCAGGTATGCTGACCACTAACGCCTTCCTTAGTTCAAGTGCACATTTCGCCTAAAGGACGCAGGGTTCTCAGTTTGGACTTAGGCAAGTGGTATAATTTCACCTACAATACACACGTCCTGATTCTCGTCTGATTCCCCCTCCCATGCAGTATGGCTACGAGGGCAGAGTGCCCATGAGCAGCGCTCGACTCTTCTACGACACCAGCGAGCGAGTGAGACGGATCGTGGAGTCCTACTTCATGCTGAACACCACGCTCTACTTCTCCTACACTCACCTGGTGTGCCGGACGGCCATCACAGGTCACGCTCGCTTGTCATAAATCGCCCCCAAAACCCCGCAGTCATTCATTTTGGTTTCTTTAGGCGACGCTTTCTAATTAGCGGGCAACATTTAGGTCCGTTTGTGGGCCAAAATGTAAGACAGTCTTTGGATTTCCGTAAAATTGTGGGGTGATCAGAAGTTGCACTGCAAAATCACAACTTAAAATAAGTAAAATGTTCTTAAAATGTGTGTATTTGTCCTTAGTTTGAGCAGGTAAATAAGATGATTTGCCAATGGAACAAGATTTTTGCACTTAAAATAGGAACAACTCATCTCCATCATCTTATTTCAAGTGCAGGATGTCTAATTATCTTATATTAGGGGTCAAAATACTCATTCCATTGGCAAATAATCTTATTTACCTGCTCAAATCAAGGACAAATACACTCATTTTAAGAACATTTTACTTATTTTAAGTTGTGATTTTGCAGTGCAACTTCTGATCACCCCACAATTTTACGGAAATCCAAATTTTACGGAAATCCAAAACATTTTACTTATTTTTAGATCCATTTTTGCAGTGTGCTTTCATCCTTGTCCAACAAATACTTGTAAGTTATATCCAAATACTCCCCACGTGTCAATGTATGTTTGTTTCTTTATCGTTTTTCGTTCCTCAGGCCAACAAGATCACAGGAACGACCTGAGCCATCCGATCCACGCCGACAACTGTCTGCTGGATCCGGACGCCAACGAGTGTTGGAAAGAACCGCCGGCGTACACGTACAGGGACTACAGGTAGGAAATCTGATAAGCGTCTTTAAAGCAGGATGTTCATCTAATGAATTACAGAATCTCTCACCGACGAGCTGTTGTTCTTTAATTTTTCAGCGCACTGCTATATCTGAATGGAGATTTTGAAGGAGGGGAGTTTATATTCACAGAAATGGATGCCAAAACCGTCACGGTGAGATGCTTTTCCTGAAAAAAAAAGTTGACTTCAAAAAATTTGTCCTATGGGAATGAGATAACATCAGAAGTTAATCTATAAATTAAGTGTGCACGGTTGATTTAGGAATTACTTATTTAAAAAAAATGTTATTTCTCACCTAGCTTACCGACGCATCAGAGAGGAGAAGAGAAGCATTTGTCCCTATTGACTCTCACTGTGCCTCTTTTCATTTTGCATTCTTAAACAAACATTTCAAACCCTGAGCTTTATATGTTTCTTGAAATTAATATACTTTTAAAATCTAGATTTACCATCACTTTAAGTAATTTGCGGGGTCGTCCAGCAGAAACTAAATGCGGAGGATAGTTTTAACGAAGTGATGCTGTGTAGAAACATCGTTCAGGTCTTGTTTCTGTCCTTTTCTGTTTTATTTTTTATTTTTGCTGACATCTTTTGCAGGCATCTATAAAACCAAAGTGTGGTCGGCTGGTGGGCTTCTCATCAGGGGGAGAGAACCCACACGGCGTGAAAGCCGTCACCAGTGGGCAGAGGTGTGCTGTGGCTCTATGGTTCACCTTGGATCCGCTCTACAGAGAACTGGTAAACAGCCTTTAAGGTCACATCATGTCTTTGTTTAGTTTTACCTACAGCGCCTTGGAAAACTATTCACACACCAGGAATTATTTACACCCAAAACATTGAAGCTGTTTTATTAAAACTATATGGAAACGATCTACAATGGTAATTACTGCATATTTGTGGAGTACACAGATAAGAGTACATTTTTTTTTTAACAAACATAATCTTAAATGAATCGTTGCTTTTGTCTTTAACCCAGAGACCATTACTTTTTCCACCCTCTTAATAGGTTTGCCCTTGCCCTTTGTTTAGCTCCATCCGTCTTCCCATCAGTGCGGACCCTCCAGAAGAACAGCATCCCCGGAGCGTGATGCTGCCACCATCATGCTTCACTATGGGATTGCTGTTCTCATGGGGATGTGTAATGTCATTAACAAGCAGCATGTTGCACACAGGACAGAAAGTTACATTTCAGTCTCATCTTATCATATCACCTTCTTCCAAATGTTTACCCTACATGGCTTGTGGTAAAATGCAAACAGGGATATTATGGGTTTATTGTTGGCATAAAGCCCAGATATGGGAAGGGAACAGCTCATCATCAAGAATTTATCCCACCTTAGCGGTAAATCTGTGCTGCTCCTCCAGAGTTGCTACGGCCCTTTGGCTCTTTGAATTTATTCTCTGTGCGAATAGTTATGTTGTTTTTTTTTTTTTAAACTTGTAGTGTTATTTTGTAAGCTAACCCTGATTTAAACCAATATTTACTCTCTAATAAAGCTTTCACTCTGTTTACTAATTTAGGCGACTTCTCATGACATGGCTGCACTTAATTATATTAGACTAAAATGGTCTGATTATGAAACGTTTGCTATACATTCAGATTTGTCTTTGTAAAGAATTTTCAATGTCATCTATTCTTTGCTCTGTCACATAAAATCCCAACAAAACACAGTGAAGCTTGAAAAGTGACAAAAAAGAAACAGTCCAAGGGGGTAATCCCATTTTCACGAGGCACTGTTTGGATTGCAAAAAAAAGTTGTTTAGAAAAGTTACTCGCTTTTCTTTTTTTCTTTTTTTCATTTCTTGGTTAAATGACAGCTTATGTTTCTGTCATTTCAAATGAAAATGTGTAATTATGGGAGGATTATTTTCTTAGAAGGCTTCATGTGAAGGAGTGTTTTACCAGCCTGAGTCTGAATGTGCATACCAAAATATAAACTGGGCGTGGCAATGAATAAACTTTATGTATGAACTTGTTCCCATTTTTAATCACTTACTAATCTTTAGGGATCCGTTGCGATTTCTCAATGAAGCAGAAATGATTCAGATAAATTATTCAGATTTAAAAAGAAAAAACATGCATTGCTATGAATCCTCTTATAAGATTGCTCATCATGTGCTAGAATCTGACTTCTCTTACTTCCTCATCCCAGTCATAATCTTAAAATTTCCCCACACACTTACAGTGAAGCTATTCTCTGTGCACAATGTTTTCTGCCATGATGCAACTTTTACATATAATAATATTAATAATCCACATCACTCCTTCTGGTTGGGGAAGTCTTAAAGTACAATAACCAAATTAACTAACCCAACTGGGAATCTGAGACTAAAAATGACATGATGCATGTGAATATTCTACGATCTTTAATGGCAATGCTTGTTTATAGCTGTAAAATGTGAATTAAGTTGTTGTTGTTGATGTTTTTCATTACGCTGTGTCTCATCTGCATGTTTTTGTCCCTCTGTGTCCAGGAGAGGCTGCAGGCTGATGAGGTGATCCAGGCTTTGGACACACAGTCTGTTTGGAGTCAAGGCCTCAACATCAACCCTAGAGATGAACTGTAGAAGCAGTCTGAAAAATGAAAAAACAACTCATCACTTCTTCCCTGTCCTCTTCGGTGAAATTTTGCGGTATATTTTACTATTTATTGAATGACGTTCGCATCAGAACATTTCTATTTTTGTACTGTGTTATACTGAAGTGCAAAGTTAATGACAGTGTTGTTTTGTGTTGTCGGTTTTATGTTTTTTTTTTATTCCTTACATTTTTGTTTAGCCTTTGTTTTTCCAGTAACATCCTATTGTTTAGTGTATTTTCTGCTGTGAACTGTGACATTGATGGTTCACTGTTTTGGGCTGGGATTGTTTAGCATCTTAGCAATAGTTTTAAGGCCTGATTCAATATTTTGTTTTACTGGTCAGTTACAAAATAAATCTGATCCACTTATACCAATTAGTACTGCAATACGTATATTATTACTAACACTAAGATGTTACCCGGTCTTTCAAATTGCCAGTAGTAATTATTTTCAAAGTAGGTTGTACACTGTTTCTATATAGCAATAATCGGAACCTGTTCCAGGCTGAATTCATTATTTCTAACAGGGCATAGTAAAGTTTTGCACATTCACAGACATGAGGATGGTGAGCATGTGTGTGTTTCAGACTTATTTATGTGTCTTAGACAGCTGATGTCTGCATTTGACATGAAAAACTGTTTTTTTTTCATTAGAGATGCCAGCTGTTCCTGTTTCAAGGAATATATGTTTTTATGAGAATTTCATCTTTCATGTGTGTATGGATGATAATGATGATGATGATGCACTGTAAATCCAAACATAAAGGAGTAGCTTTGTTTTCTTATGTGCTCAACCAGGATTCTATTAGTGCCTAAAAAGGCTGGCCACTTTTAAGTTAATTACGAAATGCGGATGAAATGGATGTGCACATGCATACAAATAAAAAAATATACTTAAAATGGTTTGCAATCTGTTTATATATTTATTGTTTAGACTTTAAAATTAAATCATTACAAGTTGAAAACATGTTTAAATACATATTGTGTTGGAGGAAAACTACTCCATCACTCAGATCAGTGTAATGTAGTGTTTTGGTATAAGGAAACTGGACCTCCTTGTAAAGATTGAACGTGTTCAGAAAGTCTCCCCATCTCTTAATAAGGGTTGTAGCCTCTTCTAGTCTGCTGCCAGACCACAACTTGCTCTGACACTATAAAGCAACCGTGTCCACCATACTCTCTGCCTAAACTGCCAAGACACTTAAAAAAAAAGTCTTTCAGAAATATCTGGTAGCTCAATGCTAACATTTGCCAGAGAAGAGCGACAAGACAAGATGTGTTTGTTGCATCAGCTTATAGCCTTGTACGCACTGGCTCTGTGGACACAGCTGTGTTTTCCCTTGTGAAGCTTTAAAGCACGTGCCATTTGTCTAAGGTTCAGACAGCTAAAGTTTCAGGTGTTTAAAACAGGTGCTGCATATATGAGATTTAAAGGGAAAGTTAAAAATGCGTTAAGTTCTGGATTGTTGGGTAGCTAAGCAGAAAACTCTCCACCTTGGAGCAAAAGACTCGTTACGAGATACTTCTACAATTAAGCTGTGTCACTGTCACGTGGCTGGCCTTAAGCGGTTGGAGTACGTGGGGTGTGGAAGGATTGATGCAGAGGCAGATGTCGTGGTCCACAATTTTTAATTATTTGTTTTTATCATACCTATTTACAAAGTGCAAAGGCAGTTGACGGAGCAATGTGTCTTCTCCAGCAGCAGCACAGTAAGTGATGAAACAGGCGCCTTTAAATACTGTCTGACTAACTGGTTAAAACCATAAAACTCTCCCAGGGGTGTACATTTAAAGATGACTTCCTAAAACTATCTAAAACCCTCTATAAACCATAACAACAACCATAAACCATGTAAAACCCCAAGCTATCTACATAAAATCCTAAACCAAACACCAAAGATAAATAGAAACCTCATAACCATATAAAAAGCTAAACTTGGCTCCCCTATACATTTCCCTGCCTTGGTCCAGTCCGGAACCCTCTTAAGGCAGTCGTTTCAGCCCCGGCCTCTTTTAGGGGACGGACCTGGACACAAGGACAAGGTGAGTACAAACCAAACATTTCACTTACACACTTCCAAATACAACACTAAGGATAAAATAGATATTGCACACATATTGACATTCTAATTTTGTCACCCTTCTTCTCCAGGGCCCAACCACTCTACTATAAAGTGCTGCAGTGCCACTGGATCTAAAACTAGGAAAAAGGAAATGCATTCAATAAACACTTATACAAGTAACTGTGCAATTATTTCTTAAATGTGCAAATATGCATCCTTAAAGTGCTGTTTGCTATCTAAAGTGCTAAATAAAGTGCTTAAATACAAAGTTAAGTGTTCATTCTTAGATGTAACAAACGGCTGTTTGTTACAGTCACAATTAATTGTTGCGGGGTGTGGATGGTTACGGTGGTTATGAAGTGTCCCCTTTAGGCTGCCTCAGCCTTTTAAA
The DNA here is from genome assembly GCF_011125445.2 of Fundulus heteroclitus. Lineage (NCBI taxonomy): Eukaryota > Metazoa > Chordata > Actinopteri > Cyprinodontiformes > Fundulidae > Fundulus > Fundulus heteroclitus. Next base: position 19,132,696 of record NC_046369.1, read on the forward strand.
AGTGAACCACTAGTGCTAACCACATCCCACAACAATGTGCACTTGTATAATAAAGCCAGCTTTGCAGACCCATCCAGTGGCAAAAATATTAGTTTTAAGGAAGCGCTAACGATACTGGCCCCACTTCACACTCACTCCACTTTGTAATTACATCCCCTGCAACTAGTAAACTTTAATAAGCATTATGTGCTTATTTACATAGAAATCAACTGCTGGTCCTGCATAAGCATGCCTGCATTTGAATCAAGAATCTTTATTGTCACCACGTTAACACCTCATGTAATGAGTGCATCAGGTCAGAGTAAGTAGCCGTTAGAAAAGTAATACAGCATAAAAACGAATAACGTTTCAAGTTGTTGCATTTTTATTGATAAAGGTTCACGACTGACCAACACAGTCTTCAGCGTAAACAAACTTAGGGTTCTTTAGTAATAACCGTCTAACACAAACATGACGCCATTTAAAACAAGTTCGCCTGAATGTCTACGGACATTTCAAGGGTGGAGTAGTTTTAACGATGCAGACGTCATCGGTAAATCAGTCCCACGGTGGTCGGCCATTAGCCATAAACTGTGTGGTTTGTTACATTATAAGTCTACATAGAAAATTCAACAATTGTAAAGGTACATTTATTTGTTACAAGCCTTGTTATTAGTTTTTTTTGACGAATTCACAGAGGTTTAATCCTTTACTCTTGATTTAGTAGAAGTCTTCTTGGGAATGAGCCATGGGACGTAGCAATGATCAGCCTGAAATGTCTACTAAGAATTATTACTGTATTGTTATTTAAGACACTTGTCCGGTAACTGACTATAAAAGCTTATTACACGGTTTAAAAAGTTCTGAAAACCTTTCAGTGTCCAGCAACATCCAGGTTTGCTTAAACACAACATAAACATATTTGAGATTTTCTGCAACACGATAAACCAACAAAAACAAAATTGCATCTTTGGAAATAAACCAGTAGGTAAGGTTTTTGACCCCGTGTCCTCGGCCTACATGATACGAATCAAACACTGTGATCAAAGGCATACAGTGAGAAACAATGAAGCTGTATTGTATAAAGATCCTCACAGAAATGAATGTGCAGCTGTTAATATGAATCATAGTAAAAAACAAGTTCACTCAACACGGGTCTGTTTATATGAGAGGAGGTCACTGTGGTTTGCTTTTTTTTCAAGACATATTTTGACATAGCACAGAAAAAGAGATAACACGACAAAACCCAGAATAGACGCAGGAAATATATTTCATACATACTTTAGGAACAAATCATAACATTAGTTAAAGGTTGAACTGGAGCTATATTGGAGTGTGTCGGGCTGGTTCGGCTCAGAAGTGGTAGGGGACCTGCTCTGTGAACCGGAAGGGCTTGGTTTCATTGACGGTGTACATCAGGTCCCTCATACGGCGCGCACGCCGCTCCTCCAGCACCAACCTGCGTGAGTGCTCTCGGGCTGCCAGCTGCTCTGCTCGCTTCTCAGCCCGTTTCCGCTTTAGCCACCTGACAAAAGAGAAGAAAATGTGGCCAAAAGGAGAGATTTCAACACATGATTAATTAGTCTAGTGATAAATATTTCTGGGTATGTTATTGCTCATCGGCCAGATCCCTATACCTCCCCTAATAGGAGTGCTTGTTTCACTGGCTTGATCAAAATTGTAATAACTATCTATATTTCTCTTAGCTTCAAACTGAAAATTAAAAAAAATTACAAATATTAAATATTTCACACAAAAAAAAAACACAACAGTGCATTTACTATGTAAATTCACATGGTTACTGATTTTACTGTCTCATAGCACTGGATCCTGGTAGGTGTTTTTACCAACATCCTTAAACTTAACCCCATCCACTGGGTTTTAGACAGACTAAACACCTCCGTCAGTCTGCGATACCCTAAACAAAATGAGAAACCGCACGGAGGGGTAACTAATTCTTTGGTTTACTTGTCTGTCTCCGCATTAAATACTTGAGTACATTACAGGCTCCAGCGGAGTGAAAACCGAGCCCTTTACAAGGGCATCACCTTTAACTACACTGCCATGGCAACGATACGTGGAAAACGTCGGCTGTTGAGATGGGAGATTATCGGACAGCAAAACGTGGGTTTCTTACTACTGCTGCTGACTTTGAATGAAACAGTTACAGTAAAGGACCAAACTCACAGTTTGAAGGCACGTTCACACTCCTCGCGGCTGTGCAGCAGGTAACTAGTGTCCTCCTCGAGTTTCCTGAGCTCCACCAGCTGCCTCTCTCTCTGCTGCTGCTCCTGTTTCCTCTGAAGCCACGACCTGAAGGCCTCCCCCGGGTCACAGGAGTCTCTCTGTGACAGAGAGCAGACACAGAGACAATTCAAAAAAATATTTGCGTCTTTCTTACTTGGAAAGTTTGTATCAGCATTATACTTTTGAAAATCATTTTTTAGGATCCTCATTTGACAATGGCAGCAGGGACACCAACCTATCCAAAAAAAAAAAAAAACATTTTGAACTTGGGTTTATACGGAGCCCGGGAGAGCTCACTTTAAGATATTTTTTTTTTTCAGGTCGTGATAATTTGTGAGCACGTTTCCTTTAATTGAGTCCTCGAATTAATAAAACTTATTCGAGCACACGTTTTAATTATTCGTGGGTGCGTTTTAGTAGATCGAGATCTCGAATATACTATAACGTGCTCAAGTTTACATGTGTTAAGAAAATATTGAGTGCATGTTTTACATATTGTGGTCACGTTTAAGTAGATCGTGCACACAATGTTCTATAACCATATTCATTAAATTGTGCTCTCGTTTTAGTAAATAGTGCACTCGTTTAATAAATTGTGCCCTTGTTTTACTATGCTTAAAATGAGAGCTCAATTTAGTAAAATGAGCTCACACTATAGTAAAGCGAGAGCACAATATAGTAAATTGTGCACACGATTTAGTAAAACGAGTGCAAAATATAGTTAAACGAGTGCACAATTTAGTAAAACGAGCGCACATTCTCTCAACATGCAAAACTTTTTGCAATGACCCCTCTAGGGCTCCGTAGGTTTACTATCTGAATAAAACAAATTTTTACTCATACTGCTTCAACTTTCAGCACATACAGACGGAAATTGATCAGGATGCACAGGAGGAAGAAAAGACCCAACCCACCTTTAGCCAATCTTAAACAAGTAGATGCCAAAAACAGTGCTACTGTTGACGGTGAAGTAGGTTTTAATGCGGACAGAGAGAGTGCCAGCCAAGAAAAAAAAACACCTAATCCTAAATCAGCACCTTCAACCTCGACTGAAATATGCACGCCCAATGCCTGCTGGAGAAAACGTTTATCGCCAGATGGTGACAAAATAAGGATTGAGCTTTTAAAAAAAAAATAATGGTGAAAGGTGTGTTCAGAGGAATCAAAAGGAGGTTTTCAAGCACAAGAACACAGCCAAAGCCAAGCATGCTGATGGCAGACTCATGCTGAGGGTCTGCTTCAGTGCCAGTGCTGCCGGGATGTTGCACAGTGAAGTGGAAAATGAAGTAGAACTACGTCCAACTGTTTTCAACTTGACTCCAAATCAGCCCTTAAATAGTTGAAACACTGAGAATTAATGCTCAACCCTGCAAAAAATCCTTAAAAAACACATCTAAGCAAAGAAGGCAAATGATTTAAATAAGCTTTTCTTACTAGAAGAGTTCTCAAATGTCCCTTCATCTTCCCAATAGCTAGAAAAAACATGGTGTTCCTCTGCAAATTATTACAGGATGTTTATCCAAACAGTAGCGAGGGTATGTAGATTTTTGGACCGGTATTTATATTTGAAATTACACCTAAACACTTAATAATGAATTAATGAAAGAAATAATGAATTGAAATGATTTATAATGACATTTATGCTAAAAAGGTTTGCATGGAAACTTCTAAGTGGCTCTGTAACTTGTGTAAAAATGTTATTCTAGCCTCGGCTTATGACCCTAAATAATTAGATAATTGTATTAATCTATTTCCCCCAGCAGCTGCCAGTCATGTTGGACTTTGTTTAGTCTAGGACTTAGAGAGAAGCTCCAAGAAGCCGAGCCGTGAAGGCCATTGCTGGCGAGCAAGATGGTTAAAAAGCCAATATCTTCTTGTTTTTGTTAGAACGGACCGACCCCTGCTCTGGAACACATTTCCCATTCTGTAATCTGTTCTCATTCTTATAAGAATTTAATAAATGCTGACTTGGATGAAGAAAAAAAACAATCTTCTTCTTGGCAATTTACTAAATTAATTAAAAACAATTCTCCACAACAATCTATAACCATCTGTTCTTGCACTTCAGGAAAATGTACGTTGCTAGTGTTCCACCTTGACAGTTGTGTTGGTTATTTTTACACCTAAGAACAATTGTTTGAACAGTTTGCCCTTAAAAAGCTAATTCAAGCTCCAGTCATGCATCGTTCATCTAAATGAAATCTATTTAGATATTTTTTAATGACTGCATCCTGAACAAACGCAGGCTTGGGAAAACGTTTCCTCTGAAGAAATCAGTGAGAGACTTCATGCTCATAGAGAGGAGGAGATTGGATAATTCTTATTTTACCAGTGGATTAGTGTTTGGCAGATTGGTGCTGCCTACTTTAGTATTCATCCTCTCTATCTCCTGGGCACGTTGGATCCTTCTCTCCTCATGAAGCTGCTCCCTTTTCTTCATCAACCACGCCTTGAAGGCCTGCTCGTTCTCCTGTCTCTTAAGCTCCTCTTCCTCGTGTTTCCTCTGCTCTGCCTGATGAGCAGGAAAAAAACAAAAACACTATGTGAATAAAAGGTTACTAATGCCCACTATAATGCTTTAATGCTAACATCTAAGGATTTATCTTTTCTATTCATCACCACCTTCGTCCGTTCCATACCTCTCTGGCGAGCCTCTCCTTCCTCTCCTGCATCCTCTGCAGCAGCTCTTTCTGCTGCGGGGAGAGGCTGTAGGTGGCCTGGCAGGGCGCGCCTGCTGCGGACTGCGCCCGCCTCTTGCTGTTCCTGCTCTGGCCCGCTCTCTGGCTGTGGCTGGCTGAACTGGGCCTGACCCTGGGCTGAGCCGGAGGTCGCGGCGCTTGAAGTTGACCGACACCCATGTGGAAGGAGGCTGAGCCGACGCGGAGCTGAGGCCAAGAGGACGATGAGCCGGAGGTCTTCCTGACCCGCTGATGGACACGCGGCGAAGACTGCGCACTGTTGCCTAAATGGTTTGCTATAGGCGGGAGGACGCTCTGGCTCTCCACATCCTTCATGCTGACGAGGTCAAACTTCCCATCCTTTTCCACGAGAACTTTGCTCTCCTTAGCTTCCTGAGGCCCCTCGCTGCTGGGCCCTCTGAGTCCCTTGCTTTCGTTGCGCGGAGAAAGTTTTAGCTGGGACATCTTCCCCGATACCTCGGTGTCTGCATCCGCAGCCTTGGCTCCGTCCCGGCCGCTTTCTCCTCCATCAGCCTCGGTGTTATGTGCCTGAAAATCGAGCGGGGGCACCACGAGGTCCACCAGTGTCTCTTTAAAATGAAGCCGCCTCTGTCTGGTGGTATCTGGCGGTTCCTGCTCCTGTAGCTCCTTGTTAGCCTGCTGGATCTTCTCCAAGATGTACTTCTTTTCCTCGTCTGTCTGCTCGTCGGTCTCAGGAGGAGGTGGTACTGCAGGTGATGATTTACTCGGGCTCTCCTGGTCAATGTCGCACTCTAATGGCTCCATGGGAGGGGGCCACCTCTCTTCCTCCTCTTCCACATGCTCTGGTTTTTGGCCCCTGTGTTTGTTTCTGTCCCCTTCTTCCCATTTCTTTTCTTCCCCCAGCTCTTTTTCTATTTCCGCGTCTATGTCCTCATAGTCAGAGCCCTGTCAGGTAGGTAAGGTAGACATATTGCTTTTGTTACTCAGGCTGTAATGCAGACGAAAGACCAAGATCAACACCCAGCGGTTGATAACCTGCTGGCGCGATAACAGATATGTCTGTTTGCTCATCAATATTGCATCGGGAGCAGAAGAGTGAAAGTATGCCGCTGTATGTGGAAAGCATTGGTTTCACATGCCAGCACTGAGATGGGCCAGGTCCTGTAACTCAACGCCATTGCCTATCACACTTTGAGGGAGCTCTGTGCAAAGTCGAGAGGAGCACCAAACCTACGGTGCCTCTCAATAGTATTTATAACTTTGAACCATTTTAGATTTAGCAACAATACAGCCACAAAATTCATGGTATTTTACTGAGGTTTTACGTGATAGACCAACACAAAGAGGAAGATCATTTTAAAGTGGAACAAAAAAAGGTGGACTGCTTTAATTTTTTCTTTTTGAAAAGTAGTGCATGGATAACAAGGATTTTATTTGTATAAGATCTGTTATTTATCATGATCTTCACTATAAACAGAGCAGAAAGTAATAAAAATAAGGATAAACAATGCCATAGGTGTGCCCAATCTTTTCACTGGCAGTGTCTTAATTGTTGTGGAGTCGTGAAATATCACTATTAAATGTAAATAATGATGTGGCATATTTGATTAAGGGTACATTTTATTTTGAAGAGCAGTATTTGTACTTGTGGGGCTGTGCTTGTACACGGAGGCCTCCAGACATAGTACAGCAACAATTGCCAAAAAAGACTGCAGTGAATTTTAAATACTTTTAAATGTCCCCTTTATCATCATTGTATTAAACACCACAAAATATCACAATTAAATCATCCATTGCTAATGAATATTCAATAGTTATCTAATAAATACATGCAAACCCCATGTGTGTTATTTAATCTCAGGATAAATAAATTTGCTCTGTGAAGGCCTCAGAGGTTTATTGGAGAACATTAGTGGACAAAAAGCTACATGGAGACCCAGAAACATAGCAAACAGGTCCAGGATACAGCTGGGGGGGGAAATTGAAGCAGGGTTAGGTTATAATAACATCCAGTTGTCCCCAAGTCAAGATCATCACCAAGAGCAGTGTCCAATTCCTCATCTGAAAATGGAAGAACGGGACTATGGCAAAGCAACCGAGACATGGCCGTCCACCAGGCCGGTCAACAAGGCTATTAATCAGAGAGGCAGCCAAGAGATCCAGGTTTACTCTGGAGGAGCTGCAGATATAGATAGCTCAGGTGGGAGAATCTGTAAACAGGGAAATAGTTTGCCACACAATCTACAAATTTGGCCATTATTGAAGAGTGGTAAGTAATAAATAAAGCACGGTGGAGGTAGTAGTATACTGTGAAAGTGATTTTTTTTTTGGCAGCGTAAGAGAAACTGGTCATAATTTAAATGGATTAAGGTAAATAAAGAGCAATCCTGGTAGAAAACATCTAAAGTTATACGTAAAAGAAAAACAAATCTAAACACAATGGAGGAGCTGCAGTGCAATTTTAACATTTAAACTATATTCAGCAACAGAACCTCTTAAGCTCGAGCTATTCTGCAAAGAGAAATTGGATAACATTTGAGCCTCCAGATGTACAAAGCCAGGAGAGACATGCCCCAAAAGTATTGCAGCTTAATTGCAGTTAATGGAATAAACTGGCAAAAGCTGAACACAAATAAATGCCACCCTTTAATTGGATTTTTATTTGTTTAAAAAAAACAAAAGGAAAACCGTGTATTTATTTCCTTCATCTTCAAAATGATGTACTACTTTGGGTTGGTCAATCACATAGACAGATAGTGCTGCAGTGTGACATGTTGAAACCTTAGGAGGTACAAAGACTTTTGCAAGACATTGGAAGTTCATCCCATAAAACAAAACATGCGGTTATCAAAAGAAAAAACGAAAAAAAGTAGAAGAAATAAAACGGTGATGCAGCTTGTTACCTGCTCTTCACTGTGGCCCTCCTCACCGATCAGCCAGTCAAGATCCTTCTCAAAGTCGTCTTCATACTCCTCCTGAGATTTGGTCGAAACAACCTCAGTCATCATCTACTGGTGAGGGATAAAAGGAGCACAAAATGTTGAAGCGATTTGGCAATATTTCTAAGCTAGTTTTATATACCTGTTTGTGGCCATACCAATTTGCTGGTCGACCTTGTTTTATACTAATATGGATATTCCCTTCATAGGTTTTCATTTTGTTCCATGATTTGGTCCGTCTTCATAGTTAATCTGTATTTTGGCTCTATTATGCTGTTATTGTTGCTTTATTTAAACCAAGTCCATGTGTTTTCTTTGTTCTTGTTTATTTGTCAGCAACGCATAAAAGAAATATCAAATAAATACAAACCTAGGAAAACTATTTTATCTACTGATACTCTTCTACATTTAAGCCCAATGAATATAACCTATTAACATCTTTAAAGTGGAAGTGCTATTAAATTCATTGACGCAGGCAAATTAATGTTAGCATAAGTCGTAAAAAATATTATCTGAAGTAGGGACCAGGGTCCAACAATTGTATGTTGTTTGAATAAGCAAGGCAACGAAATTAATCATGATATTTTCTTTGAAAAGTAATGCATATATGATGAAAAAAATAAAAAAAACTCCAAACATGTCGTCCGTAATATGTCGCCATCTGGTGCATAATAGGTGGTACTGCATAATTAGCTGAACTGCTTATTTTTAAAACCATGAATCTGAACTCCGTAGTTAAAACAACGGTTATATGTTTATTTTTATTTGGACACAGTTGCAATTCGTAAGAATTTTCACTGGACCCATAACAAGCTGAGACGAAAATACCCCCCAGTAGTAATCCGTTTTTATAGCACTAAATAAGAGGGGAAACGGAAAGCTGCACATTTATCCTTTATTCTCTCAGTCTGAACACACAGCGGTGATAAAAGACTCTGACCAAATGAGTGTTTAGCTACTCAACTCACCATCAGCTAGTAATGCTGCCGTCGACGAGTTAGTGAAATAACTTCCTTGTTATCTCTCCATCGTGTTGTCTCACATACTGCGCGGCAGTCTGGGCTGCAACACCTGCGCTCATAATCTGGCCCGAGTCTCCTCAGCCTTAAAAGCTTTATTAGACCCGTCGTCATGGTAACCTACAACACGCTTACTGCGAGCATGCGCACCAACGCGGTCAGAGCTCATCCAGTGAGGTCCGAGGCTTACACGCCTCTATAAACTCATTCAGTCAATGAGAACAGCTATTATTGAAAAGCAAATTTTTCACGCAGTAAAGCGTTCTATGAACTAATTACAAAACTGATGGTTTCTAGTCTTTGTTTCTGTTAATTATGAGCGGTTGAAAACGTGACATTTAAGATTAGAATATATCAGACCAAAAAAAAAAAAAAAAAAAAAAAAAAAAAAAAAACATTTGAATTCTGAAGTGTGGGCTTAATGGAAACTATGTTTAAAATATTGGTTGTTATCTAATAAAAGGTACTTTTAATCTGACAAACGACCCTCATATTAATGCATACCGTAGTATGTTGAATATGAACTCCTTCAACAATAAACTTTAGCTACATCAGTACATACATGTCTCATATAGTTGGTTGTATGGTTATAGTTTAGTGATTGTTAATGAACTAAAATTATATATTTGTGTCCTATATTTTTAATTAGTTTATTTTCAAATAATCCAGCAAACCACTGACAGGCAAAAAAATAGAAAACTTTACTTATCAACTAAAGATTAATCTCTAAGTCATTATATATGATGAGTTGCTAACGTGTTGAGACTTAATCAGTAAATTGTTGATCCACAAGAAGACACCCTCATAAATGAGATCTGGGTGATTATTTTCAATATATACGTATACCCAAGAAGTGCAAAAGAAATAAATAGGTAAGTATGATGGCACAAGTAAAACATATAACTAAAACTCGTTTGTAAACTCAAATAAACCACCAAACTTGCTCTTGCTGAAAGAGGGTGTGTTTTCTTCGGGATTACAAATAACGTGATTTAATGATAACGCATCAACGTGTCAGCAGCAAATCATCATTATGTGAGCAGGAAATGTATTTTTAGTTAAATGACGTTTTTCTGTCAGTGGTTTGATGGATTATACCATAATATAATATAATATATATATATATATATATATATATATATATATATATATATATATATATATATATATATATATATATATATATATATATAATTTTATTTTATTTTTTTACATTTTTTTTTGTATATCATCAATTGCAAAAAAAATAAAATAAAATAATCACCATGGAATAATATTCTTGCCAAAATATCTTTACGATACTTGAGAAAACGGGAACACTTGATGCAATCATATGGTAAAACTACCAACAAATGACAAGTTCATGAACGCGACATCAGCGTCGAGCCGTGTGGCATTCTGGGTCTTGAAGTTGTCCATCTAAGGTTCTACTCTTTGTTCTCCCTGCCTTGGATAGACAAGAACTACATTTCCCACGTGACGCTCATTGTTACCCAGAAACCACCCGCCCCCTTTCTGGACAATTTTTAAAACACGACTAATAGCACGTAGGCACACAACTCCTGATCATGTAAGGAGTTGTTCTCATTCATTGATCAGTTACTGCTGTCATTTCACTGAAGACTCAAGAACTTAGTGGTTACTTTTGCAAATGGCGTCCATCGTTCTCTTAACGGCAAAGCAAACGGCTCAGACCAGAGCAAAGCGGTGTTTGGGTCCACGCTTAAAGGGTCTCGCGGGTGCAGGTGGCCCGTCGGGGACTTTTCTTCCGGGGAAGGAATGGCTTTCCAGCGGCTTTAGCTTACGGTTCATGTCCCATGGGGCCTCTGGCCGGTCAGCTGCCGGGGCGACCAGCAGGGGAGCCCTGGCGTTCAGTGGCGCCGCGGCGGTCACAGCAGCAGCGGCGGCGGTGGTGGGCTTTCTGGCCAACTCTAACCACTTCCAGCGGGCGGAGATGGCCACCAAGATCCCCGGGCACGCGAAGAAAAACCCGGAGAAGGAAGACGAGGGGAGCATTGCGGAAAGATGCCGCGGCTTCATGTCTGTCCCGGTGACCGACATCAGCGTGCTGGAGAGGAGGAAGGATGAGATGAGCACCAGGATGGAGATGCTGATCATGGAGACGCAGGCTGACTTCTGTAAAGCCCTGGAGAAAGTGGACGGGGGGACGTTCAAGGTGGACAAATGGGAGAGGAAGGAAGGTAATGTAGGGAACTGCGGTTTAGCTTTATCACTGCAAACACAGCTCCTAAAAATAAAAACGTGCCCATCATCATTATTGTGGATCTCAACAATGTATTTTCAGATTTCTCCGTATTATTTGTTTATATGGAGCGCCTCAGGGTTCTGGTTTAGGACTAATCTTGTTTCTGCTGCACATCATCTCACGTTGTAAATAAATAAACCAGCATCTCTTAGAAGATTTCTGTGGATGACATCCAAGCTGCAACTCTTCCTTTAAGGAACTGCACACACGATCAGACCTACTAGATTATGTCCCTATATCTAAACTAAGAAGTTAGGAAATAGCCTTCCATAATGTTGATTTAATGAACCTTTACCATGTCGTAACACAAAGAAAAGAACACGCACTAATGTCTCTCTCCGCTTCGACTACATCTCTGACCCGTTAAAGCCTTAAACGTGAACTCGGACCCTCAGGTTTATAAGCTAAGAATGCAGGCTGTGTTTTAAAGCCCATTGCGCCTCCACTGTGACCTAAGCTTTTCCTTGTTTTTAGGCTGTAATTACAATTCAGAGTTGTTTAGATAAACCTTTAGTTGGTTTGTTGTGATATAATGTTGTTTTTAGTCTCTTGTTTTACTGTGAAGCTCTTTGGAAATCTCCGTAAACCGCATTTGCTTAGATGCAACTTTGGCTTATCCAGTACAGCATTTCTCAAACACTCTGGGATCGCTGGATCTTCCACTATAGAGACATGCATGTGGGAACAAAGTCAACAAATATAAGTGCTTATAATGACTTTCTTTTTTTTTTCTCTCTTTTCACCCTTTTTGATTGCTTTCTCTCTTTAGGCGGAGGAGGGATCAGCTGCGTGATGCAGGACGGGAAAGTGTTCGAGAAGGCGGGGGTCAACGTGTCGGTGGTGTCCGGGTACCTGACCGAGGAGGCGGCCAAACAGATGAGGAGCAGAGGAAAAGTCCTGAAGGGAAAAGACGGTGAGCTCCCCCGCAAAGTCCGACCTTCTGCCCACGAAAGTGTCTGAAACGCGTCGCCTTTCCCCATATAACGCGCTGCGCTTTCTCTTCAGGTAAGCTGCCGTTTTGTGCCATGGGCGTGAGCTCCGTCATCCACCCCAAGAACCCCCACATACCCACGGTGCACTTCAACTACAGATACTTTGAAATCGAGGAGGAGGACGGTGAGTGGCGGTCCTCCGTGGCGGCAGCTGCGTCTTGGTGTCAGTGGCGCTATTGAGTGTGCGGATGAATAATGAGCCTTGTTTGCTTCTTCTTGTTCCTCGTGTGTCTGTGTGTGTGCGTTCAGGCTCCAAGCAGTGGTGGTTCGGCGGAGGGACCGACCTCACCCCAGTGTATATCGATAAAGAAGATGCCTTTCACTTCCACAACACCCTGAAGGAGGCCTGTGACAAACACCACCCCAAGTACTACGCAGACTTCAAGAAATGGTACGGCTGCAGCTCTCACACTCTTGACGCGTGCGTGTGCGTCGGCACGTAGGCGTTTTTTTTTAGGGCCGATTCGAGTGAATTCGTGTGCGTGTGTGTGTGGAAATTACAATGGGTGTATCCTCCCTGTTGGAGGGTGATAAGAGGAAGTCTCTCCCTAAAGCCTGCAGATGCAGAAGAAAGCCGTTGAGCAATGCTAAGGGCATCACCGTGACCGGTGTGGAGGCGGACAGGATGGGCGGGGTTCATCTGATGCGGCTCTGACGCATATTTGTGGTTTTCTGTTGTATAGATGACGCCGTAAAAAAGCCGATATCTGACGCAGAAGTTGTAAAGTTACCAGCTTTCCCGTTTCCCCCTCCTCCTCCTTCCTGCCGCCAGGTGTGACAGGTACTTCTACGTGCGGCACAGGGGAGAGACTCGGGGTATAGGGGGCATCTTCTTCGACGACCTGGACGCCCCCGATCGGGAGGAGGTGTTCGACTTCGTCAAGAGCTGCGCCCGAACCGTGGTGCCCTGTTACCTTCCCATCGTGAAGAAGCATCTCAACGACTCCTTCACTCAGGAGGAGAAGGACTGGCAGCAGGTGCGACGCGGGAGGTGAGTGGGAAGCGCGGCGGGAGAAAGGACGCATGTTGCTGAGCTCTTTATTTCTCTGGCTGAAGAGTCTAGATTTAGAGCTTCCTGTTAACACAATAGAAGCAAGCAACATTTGTTTGTTTTTTTTTAACGCTTTTTCAACACATTTGTCAAAGGATGTCCCACTGTGATCCTCAGACCTCGTCATTGACATGAATTTTGCACCATTGTGGGGATTTTAAGGATTTTTAACAGGATTTTAAAGCTTTTTTTTTTTTTTTTTTTTTTATTTATATTGTATGTGTTCTGCTGCTGCAATAAATTACTTCAGTTCATTTTTGCTGAGAGAATTGACTGCAGTTTCATCTCTCGCTCACACTGGGTTAAAATTATAAATACAGGTCCCAAAAATACGTAAACCCCGACTAATATTTGGATTAACATCCCATAGCGGGTTGGAAGAAATATTTAGGTTCTCGTAATCTTTAACTAAATGATGGCAAAATTCTTAGAGTATTTTCTCGCTCATCTCATCAGACTTGGTGGAGCGTCTTTCCAAAGCCAGTTTTGATGGTTTTTGAAATTCTAAAGTTTACAGGTAATCTTTTTTTTTTTTTTCCTCATCGTCCCAACCTCTTTGTGAAATGCACCGTTGACACGGTCAGCCAAGGAGACCCGCAGCATGACGCTTGCACCACCGTGCTTGACAGTTAGGTAAGCTTAGTAAGGATCAGAGGTTTAAAAGTCTCCGTCAAAACATTCTGCTTGTCCTCATGACCACACAGCTCGGTCTGTTTCTCGGCTCTGATCATAACTACTCCAGGAGACCTTTGGCTTGTCTGCGAGTGTCATTCAAGGACTACGATTCTCTGTGAGACACCGTCTGTCAAATGACGGCGTCTTTCCTCTGCAGGGACACTAAAGTTAAGCTTAGTTCAGTGCTTGAAGCATTGGTTTGGCTGCAGGTGCGAGCCGCACTAGGACTGAGAAAGAGTGAGTTTAGAGATGGGGGGCAGAGAACCAGGTATTGTCCTCTGAGGGGTGAAGGGTCTGGAAGCAGGTTCTGGGTTCACAGCGGCCGTCTGGTGGCCCAAAGCTCCTCTGAAGCATCGTACGGGTTGACGGCCTCAAGATGTCCCAGAGTACGGGGTTATATGCTGACAGCACGTCCCATCAGACCGTGGTAAAAGGCTTTTCTACAGAGCACCTTACTGCCATGATATATGATGAGGAATATATCATCGTAGTTTTTACTGCATTGTGATGTATTGCTGTAAATATTATTATATTTCTGTAATCTGCTAAAACCCCATTACCCTGAGTAAAGTTGTTTTAGCCACATTAACGTGAGTGAGGTGATATGAGGGCGTATGGTGCCGCTGATCTGATCTTTTATATTTATCAACTTTTCTCTGTTGTTCCTGGACGCATTTAAATTAGGGCAGAACAATTAATCACATTTTCAATATAATCACGATTTTAAAAAACGCAATTTCCAAATCGCAGAGATCTGCAATTTTTGGCTATGTCACAATTAGGGAATTAGACACGTCCATTAGGTGTCAGTAAAATGTTTAAAGTGGGTTTGCCTCCACATGGAAGGGAAGACAGTTGCAGCAGTGAGATAATCTAACTTTATTACTTGTTTTAGAGTTTATATAATCATACATAGCATTAAGTACAGGTCAATCAGTTTAATACATAGACTTGCTTGTTGGTTGGACTTTATGTTCATCAAAAGGATTGACGTCCAAATCAATTAAAAGCTGTTCTCTTGAATAATATTCTGATTAATAGAACATTAAAAGTTATTGTTTTGAATAGTCTTTGTTTACAAACATCTTTATTTAGATGCCATTTTTGTTGCTTGTGGTTAATGCAGAGAAAAGTCAAAATTGCACTTTTGGTTGAAATATATTGTAGGCAGAACGCAATCATTTCTGCTCCGAGTTTAGACGCTGTGGGTCTTTTAGGACCTAATACGCACAGCGAGGAAACAAACTGATTTGTTGTTTGTATATGTTTAAAAAGACATGATAAATTAAACTGGGGGGGGGTCGCATTTAATTGCAATATTAAGATAAAAAATTGCAATTAGATTGTTTTCCAAAATCGTTCAGCCCTAATTTAAAAAGTGACAGAGAGTAAAATAACATTTCTGTCGGCTGATTCCACATTCTGTCTCTGGACTGTCTTCCTCTGTCGGCGTTTACCTGCAGGGCAGCCGCCCTGAGCAACATTAGATCATAGCCTGAATAAAGATGAAGATCAGACTAAATAAATGTGCAAGAAAAAACAAAAATCTTCTCCCTCCGTCAGGATTTTTCTTTTCTGTCGGGTAATTGTGACGAGTGAACGGAGGTTTACAACCGCATTTCATCTTTCTGTCTTTGGGTGAACCTGGTGGTGAACTGTAATCTGGTTTTTCCTGCCTCCTTTTAAAGGTAGAGAAAATGAAGAATAAACCGATTGCGCAGCTTAGTCTTTTTGAAGAAACAAAACTTGAGACGAATCATTAAAGGCCTAAAACTAAACCATTGTGTTAAATGTGGACGTCTGACCTGAACTGTACCGGCTCAGTAAGGTAGCAGCAGTTCTGGCTGTCGGGGCCTTTTTTAGTTTTGACCATGATTATCTCCATCTGTTCTGGGTCCAGTCAGCACTTTAGTGCAACGTTGGTGTGTTAAGATGTGTATAATCTACACAGTCATAAAAAATAACACCAAACAGAGCTCTGTTCAGATGTGAAATTCCCTTTAAGTGTCGGGTTACTTTCTCCAGTAGCACTTACGTTGTGTGTTCAGCTCTATTTGTTTTTTTCTTTCTTTTTAAAAACTGAATCCAGTCAGACCTGAACTTGACAGCTGGCTGCGCGGTTAGCAGTCAGCAGCGGTCCTGGCAGAGCCGGCCACCGCGGGGGGGGAGTAGTCTGAGAATGAGCTGAAGAGCTGTGCAGCAGCGAGTTGGAAACTTGAGCGTTAATTAGATGGAGGAGGGTCGGCAGGAGGAGGGATTAGACTGAACGTGTGCAAAATGAAAGAAGCCTCTCTTAATCTCATTTCTGGGTTTCTGTAAACTTCTCAGGTCTCTCATTGTGCATCTAAAGATGAAATCTGACCGTTTACATCTCTCTTAGACCTGTCCATGTTTCTCATCTTAAAAGGAGACACCAAAATTGTTTCATTTATTTAGGTTTCCAAATTTGAATGATGTATTAAATATAGTTTGTTAGGGCTATATTGATATTTATATTGATTTTATTCAATTTTACTTTATTTTATTGTGCTGGTGAAGATTCTCAGTCATCCAGGTCATGGTCATCCAAAAAAAAGTAAAAAACAAAGCAACTGGACTTGTTATCCGTAGTTCAAGAACAAGTCCAGTTGCTTTGTTTTTTACTTTTTTTGGAATTTATTTTATTGTATTCTTATTTCTGTCTGCACCATCATCACCAAGTCAAATTCCTTGTATGTGCAAACCTACTTGGTGATTAAACTTGATTCTGATTCTAATTCTAATATACCTAATTAAATAAAAAAAATAAAATTGATTTTAAGCGTGAAATCCTCGCAGAGGATCATATTCCTTGTTGCTGCCATACTTCAGAAGTTGAATTAGAGGTTTGAAGTATAAACAATACACCCTGTCGTACTTTCATTCTGCTCTATGTTGTTTTGATCATAGACATGATATACGTAGACGCCTCGTCGGGCGGGTTCTTCCTCTGCTGCGATGCGTCAGAGTGTCCGCCATGTTGAATGTGGCAAATCTGCTGTTACTCGGTCACTTAAACAGTATCAGAGGGACTTTAATCTCAGAATATACTTTATATTCATAATATTATTATTTTTGTAATATTACGAGTTTATTTTCATATCCCATTGGCTTAATTCTCCTGACTTTATTCTCGTAAAGAATAAAAATATTTAAAAGAATCTAACCTGGCCCTATTACTCCAGGACTAAGATAGTTCTGCAAACTGTGACTATTCTGGAAATGTTCCCCCTTAAAACTCATAATATTACCACTTATGTCTTTATGACTTTTTTTTTTTTTTTTTTTTACTTTATTCTCCTATGACTTTTTTCTCATATTAGTAATTTTATTTCTTTAATACTCCTCCAAAAAGTCTGTTCCTAATCTGTGTGTATAGCAGATCCTAAAAGGTTCACTTCAAAATTTTGAATACTTAAAAATCTATATATGTACATCTATATCTCAAAAAAATCGATCAAAAGCTCTCTGTTCTGCCCTCTTTATCAATTAATCTATATAGATTCATTTACAAGTGTAAAGCAAATACTTAAAACATATATACACAGGGAACATAGACGTTCACTACTCTCTGCCACATGCAACATGGCGGTGACGTCGACGTGCAAACCTGCGCCCACTGAGGCGTCTACGTACATATGTCTGTGGTTTCTGACCTATTTATTAGTTTTCCTCTAATTTCATGTCCCTCCTTATCCTTCCTTTACTCTATTCTTCTTTTCTACATTGTCCTTCATCAATATATCTCCCTCTTTATATCTTTCTTGCTGTTCTGATTTCCTATGTTTGTGCCCTTCCTTCATTCCTTCCCTTGTGCCCTTCCTTCCTCTTCCTAATTTCCATCATTTGTTTCCTTGTCTTTGCTTTTCTTCCTCTTCCTGACCTCCTTTTTTATGTAGTCTCCTTTCTTTCTTTCTTTCCTTCCTGCCTTTATTATGCTCCAATGTATCCCTCCTTTTCTTGTGTTCTACTTTCCTATGACCTTCCTTCCTTTCTTCCCCTCCTTGTGTCCTTCTTTTGCTCCTTTTCTTCTGTGTCTCCTTCCTTCCTCCTGTAGACCTCCAGGTTAACCCCTGCCTGCTGTGGAGACCCTGTAGCGTGACGCGTCTGTTCATAGTTGCGGTTTTGTTGTAGATACGTGGAGTTTAACCTGGTGTACGACAGGGGAGTGAAGTTCGGCCTCGCCACGCCTGGCTCCAGAATCGAGAGCATCCTCATGTCCCTGCCCCTCACGGCCAGGTAAGACCATAACCCTCCCGCTCTCTGCGGCGGTAATAAGCCGTCTGCGTTGCTCGGTGACAGACTCCTCCTCCTCCATCTCCAGGTGGGAGTACATGCACGAGCCTGCCAAAGGTTCCCGGGAGGCCGAGATGCTGGAGGCGCTCCGAAACCCAAAGGAGTGGGTGTGACCACCGCGGTTTCACACCACCAACCACCTTCATAGTGTTTTTCTAAAGCTGTGACCTGTTTTACAAGAGCTGCGTTGACGAGGAAATATCAGGTTTCGTCAGTTGTCTGGGGACTTTTTAATTTGCACTGCTAATTTTCCTTTCGTCCAGATTTGTCCAAATCAACCTTGTTGAAAGCTTTAAAAAAAAAAACCAGGTTTGTAATAACTGAGCGTTGTGCCATTTGTCTCTTCCTGGTAGAATCAAGATCATATAAATTACCTTCACAGATCACCTTCTTTTAATCATCTCACTCTGTTTACTCACTATAATGAGCAAAATTGCATTTCCATTCATGTAATAAATATCGCTTTCTGTATTTTTATGTTGCAAATGACCTGAATTGTTCTTTTTTTTTTTAATGAAGCACTGAAAAGGATACAGACAAACTGAATGTATTTGATTTTAACACTGATGACCCAGTAACAATAAATCTGAGTTTGATAATCATTTTAATGCTCTAAACATTTGTGTGCCTTGGGTTTGACCAATCAAAGGTAAAAATCAAGAGTCTTTCCAGTCATAAAAACTACAAGAAAACAACGTGCAGTACACATTGTGGCTGGAAAAGTTGGAACTAGCTAAACAGTCGTCAGATTTTGAGTCAACATGGCTGCTCCTTCTCTGCACTGCTGTGAAAGTTGTCTTTACCGGCTGTTTACCTCGTTAAACCAGGAGCACAGATGTCGTAAAATATGTTTAACTTTGCTTTAGAGTATGATCTGCATACATTTTAGATTAGCGTGCTGGATTTGGCTCACTTTGCACCAAAAAGAAATTTCAAATCTCACAATTTTACTGACTTGGAACAAGAATGTCCTTAACTCGGTTGAAAGGTTCAAGTTTCTGGACAAATCAAAACATGCTTTCTCTCTACCCCGACACCTTCCTGTCACTGCTGAAAAGGACTTATGCAGAAGCTTGGCTGTTTTTTTTTTTTGGCTAAAAATGTTTACCTTTTTCGTCATCTGACCAGATCACCTGCTGTATGTTAGCTGTGACCCCTACAGGGCTTGTGTTAAAACTGCAGTGTAGACTTTTTATGTCTTCTTGCATACATACGATTCAGCAGTTTTTTTTCCACCTGAGCTGTAGATCCTTGCAGTTCCTCCAGAGTTACCATGTGTTCTTGGCTTTGAGTCTGACTAATGCTCAGTCGGTCATGCCGTGCTAGATTAGCAGCTGAGCCAACAGTGGCATACTTCTTCCATGGTCAAATGGTGGGTTGGACATTGCTCTACACCATTTTGTTTTACAATACAGTCCTGCATTCAGTTCCTTCATGACGTCTGCAGTGTTTCCTGACCTCCGTGATGCCGTTTGTTTTCTCACCAATCCTGGGACGTTCACAGAACAGCTGGATTTATACAGAAATTAAAGTACACACCAGTGGACTAATTGAGTGACTTCTGAAGGTAATTTGGTACTGTGTACTCGGTTTAACTTTGGGCAACAAGAAGTAAAGGTCCCCACATTCCACTTTTTAGATATTTAGCGTACTTCTTTGAAACGCATCATTTTCCTTCCACTTCATATTTATATTCTTGTTTGTGTTGTTTTCTCACATTAAATCCTAATAAAGTACATAAAGTTTGAAGTTGTAATCTGACTAAATATTTAAAAAGCTTAGGCATCAGAACACCTTTGCAATCAATCGGCCATCGCCCAACTTCTTTTTGTTCCAGTCTTTACCTATAAAAGTTCTCAATAATTAATAGTTAATTTATTGCAGAAACTCGCCTCTAGGTGTATTTGCAGGAACAGGAGACCAGGGACTACACTAAAAATGTTCTTCCAAAAAAACTATTGCTGGTCCCAGATTGCCGAACTGTAAATATTAGTACTGGACCTTACAACTAACTGTATCAAAATTAGAAATGAAGAAAAGGTGCGGGCGCAGGGAGGACGAAGCTAAAGCAAAGGTTTATGGTTATCAGCTCAAATGGATAAGAGACGAATTAGTGGACAGCAACTTAAACACTGTTGGGAGGGCAATTATTTATCTTAAGGGCCATATCAATCACAGGGAAAGTAGATCCACACCCTCGCCAGCAGGTTTAGAAAGTGGTCTAAGAAAGCATGAAACAATCATTTAATGGCTTCGGGACCACTTAATGCTTCCATCACAGGACTTAAAAGAGTATCTAACAGTAAGACATTACCTTACTATTCACAGAGATGGTTCCCCAAACCCCAATTAATACAGGATTGTTCATCTGCGCCGAGCAGAAGCGTTCACAAAGATAAAAACACGTTTCACACATGTACCACAGACGTTTGTACCCCGTCATAAAAATACAGGCTATGTAAACAAAAGGTGGCAACTGGAATCAAATGTCATATGAAAGATGATATGAGGGAGCCGTCTTAAAGGAATAAATAGTTAACTATGGAAGTGGTTAGACTGGAAGAGGCAAATCAGGTACTTTAAAACACTTTTTACCATTTTCTCATCTGTGAATGAACCTTATTTAGTTATACTGGAGAACATGGGCCTAAGTAAGCACACCTTCCATACATTTCCTGCAGTTGCCCACGTATTAAAATCTATTTAATTCAAAAATACTTTGTTTTTCCCAAAGAGTAATTAAATGGTAGGTAAGTTTATGATCTTATTTTTGCTTTGAGCCGTACCAAAGCAAATATACAACCCAAATCAAACCATATATTTTTCTGATGTTTGTGAAAAGATTTGGAGCTACTAATGATATGCTTTCTCTTGAATTAAATGAAAAGTTTTCTTTTATCCATCTAAAGTCCTTACACTGGCTCCCTGTATCTCAGAGAATAGACTTTAAAATCCTTCTGTTAGTCTATAAATCCCTATATGGCTCCTAAATACATCACAGCCTTGTTATCAGTGTATCAACCATCCAGACCACTAAGGTCTTCTGGCTCCAGCCTACTCTGCATACCTAGAACCAGAACCAAACAAGGAGAAGCAGCTTTTAGTTCCTATGCTCCACTTATCTGGAACAAACTTCCAGAAAATTGTAAAGGTGCGGAAAGCCTGAGTTCCTTTAAATCAAGATTAAAAACACATCTGTTTAAAATTGCCTTTGACTGTTCTAGTTAAACTGTTTTACTAAAACATCATTAGTTCAACTTTTTTAGTCCAACTGTTTTTAATGTTCTATTTTGTTTCTACATTTTATTCCTACTTGCTTTTATTCTGTTTTATTTTCCTAGATTTTAATCATGTAAAGCACTTTGCATTGTCTCTGTACTGAATTGTGCTATATAAATAAACTTGCCTTGCCTTGTGTATTTTCTATTTCCCGGGCTCCATAATTACAGAATGAAACAGAGAAATGTCGGAATCCAAACATTTCCTCCTTCCACGAATCTTTGCGCAGCCTCTAAACAACACCTGGTACAGATCGGCCACAAGAAGACGTTCCACATTTTCAATATTGTTTTTAATTAAAAATTAATATCAAGCTTTTCACAAGACAAGGTTTTCAACAAGTCCCCGTGTTTAATTGTATATAACATTTTGTTTAATAAGGCATTGTAAAAAAAAAAACAAAAAAAAAACAAAGCAGGGCTCCGTGGAAGCATTGGTACAATAACTCATGTAACCAAAGTGACTAGCAGCACAGTTCAGTGTCGGAGCAGATGCTGGCGATCAACACGTCAACTCACGAGCGACAATATTCAGTGCTTAAGGTTTGTGCCGTGTGGAAAGGTCAGCGACGGTTATCTGTGCCGAGGGGGGCTGACGGGTACGTCTGGCTCTTGGAGTGCTTTTTTCGTTTACATTGCATATCGATCAGAAGCACCAAAGAGTTGGCTGGTTTAAACGCTGAGAGAGAAGCACGAGATCTTCAGCCGGACTTTTCCCCGCTCTTCGTCGAGCGACGCACGGGTTCGCCTTTTCCCTCGCAGCCTAACTGTAGCGTAAATCACATTGGTATCGACACACGGGATTCCTACGCAGCAAAATTCAATCTTAAATAACTTTCAGACATACTCTTTACACATTTACAGTTATGTAGAGGTGTTCTACGCCATGCCTAACGAGGAGTGACATTTAATACAAATTAATTTCTTATATTTAATTTCCCTACAGCTCCAGAATCTCCTTTTCTTTACGCCATATTCCGAACTCTGAGCAGAAAAAACCTCACAGGTTCGTGTGGGCGGCCCAACAAACATCGCAGGGATAGTTCTGACCCGAAAAAGGCCAAACTTCATGCATCACCAAGACAATAAGTAATGTGATTCCCACCTTCCTCCTTCACTTTATAAAACTGATACCCCAGTCTTCAGACTATTAAGTATGTAACAAGTTGGAATAATGCATTTGCTGGGAAAATAAACGATTTAAACCTGCATTAGGGGTGTTTTTACAGCAGTAATTTGGCTGCTGGTATTAGTGTAGCAGAGCGATGGGGGATTTTATCTCTAGGTTCACACAGCATTCACTGTTTCGAGCGTTCTGAGGTCTGAGCGTCTTCGGTGCGGCGGGGTCCATAACCGTCTGATACAAAAATGTGACGGGCTACGTTTCATTTGCCGTCCGTAGAGGCAGAAAAGCCACCTTTCTGCCACCAGAAGAGCTTCGGTAGTTAATGTGTAGAAAAACGTTCTGACTTTTTACGTCATAGCTTTTCCATCCCTTTGAAAAATGGCTACACATCTTCAAAAGCCTGGAAACTGAATGAAGAAAAACTTAAAACACATACAGACACAGACATTTGTTGGCACCCCTAGCAAAGCTGTGAAAAAAATAAAAAATAAAACACCCACAAAATACTGCAGTAGCATAACACTGCAAAAACAGAACTAAAAATAAGTGAAACTTTCTTGAAATTAGTGTATTTGTCCTTGATTTGAGCAGGTAAATAATCTTATCTGCCAATGGAATGAGTAATTTTACCCCTAGAATAAGATGGTTAAATATAATGCACTTGAAATAAGATGATGGAGATGAGTGGTTCCTGTTTTAAGTGCATAAATCTTATTCCATTGGCAGATAATCCTATTTACCTGCTCAAATCAAGGGCAAATACACACATTTCAAGAAATTTTCACTTATTTTTAGTTCTGTTTTTGCAGTGAACCTCACCTGAAAATCTATTAGTTTAAATATATTTATGCAGCTCTGAAAGTCCCACGAAACATTTACTTAAATGAATACGATGAAAGAAATGTGAGTTAAGTATTTATCAAATTTTTAGTTACTAAAAGATCACTTGCTATGGGCTTCTGATTGGTAACGCATGACTTTATGTCTCTGGAGCATTAACAGGGTTTGACACAGAGGCATGTTTGTTTTTGCGACTGACAACTAAGCTTGATGGGGACCCATATTTATCTTCCCTTGAAAGTTTACTTTTAGAGAACGGCAGCAAAGAGGAACAGCTTAAGGTCATCTGTTCCCTTACAACAATTTCTAGAAACTATCTGCAAGTAAGCTGGTTTTTGGGAAGTGATGCCTAACGACAGCCTCTCCTGTCCTACACGCCGAGCTCGATTCAGAGAGGAGACTTCTCTCCAAGGACCAGGAGAAGTCCAGTTACCTTCTGCTTAGGCACTGAGGGATTTCCTGTCCTACCATCACAAACGTAAATGTGTAAATATTGCTACTTGCTATAAAGGACTTTACCTTGAGCTTTGACTTCAGATCAGATTTTTTTTTCAGCAACAAACACTCAGGGCAGGTTTCGTGTGAAGCAAAAAATTAATGCGTGGAAAACCACCTCAGGTCCACTGTGAAGAACGGTGGATGATGTCTTAACCTTTGGGGCGTCTCTGTGTGTTTCTGTGTGCTCCAACCTTGTAAAATGTGATAATTATTACCCTTTTTACTAAATACACACTACGCTTAAGAGTTTTTATTGTTACACGGACTCAATATCCATTTCAGCCCTTTTCACTTTTAGAGCATTACATGGAAAAGCACTGGCTTACATCTTCGTATCCCTAGCATGTTCTAAGCGCTGTAATGAGGGCCTGCTGGCTGTCCAACATACGAGAGAGGCAACGTTCACACAACAGGCAAACGCGACCCAAATCCGACCTCTTTGCCTATAAGCGACCCAAATCCGACTTTTTCATCGCAGTGTGAACGGCCCCATTCCGATCTTTTCACTCATAGAAAAAAAATATCCAATTTGTGCCACTTCCATATGTGGTTCTAAATCGGATATGTATGCATATGCAGTCTGAAGGCTTGTGTCACATTTTGCATCACTGTCCCGGCTCTCGCTTTCACATCCACAAACTTCTCTACAGCAGCAGCAGTCACGGCTCCACAAACGGCCATTGTTAATCGCTGTGCTGTTTTTTTTTTTTTCTCAGCCTTCTTCTTCTTGTCATGATACGGTCTTAATATTGTCGGCTCCAATTGCCCAACAACTTCATAACAACAGCGACACTGCTATCTGATATTAGGTTGATGTTGTTTTTCCTGCGCGAGGCTTTATTGAACACTTCTAGTAACAACAGCATCTATTTACTTCTGTAGACAGGGTGACGTCTGCTTTCCCCTTCTGCGCCTGCGGGTCGTATTGGGGTCGCAAACTGTTCAGACTGAAGTCTGACGGGGTTTTACATTTAATTAGTAGTATGAACAACCACGCAAAAAAGAAAAAAAATAGTATTTCAGCAACAACAACAAAAATCAGAATTGAGCATCAAGACCTACAGTGTGAACGTTGCCAGAGTGTTTGCCATCGTTTCAGCCAGACTCTCTAACCCCCAACCCTAGGATCTTTAGACCTGCTCATCTGTTTTAAAAAAATAGCTTACAAACTATCTTTTCAAACTTGAACTTATATAATCTCTTTGTGTTTTCTATTTTATGTCTTACATGTGTTATTCCTTGTTTTTGATTTGGTACCAAAGTATCAATACCGGCGCCATTAGTGGCTTTAGTAAAAACAATCATCTTTTACCAGGTACCCCCCCTGGTATTTGAAATTAAACAATTAACTTTTCGCCTATTTTCATTGTGAGATTATGGTACTGCAATCAAATATATTTTTACTTTATGGCTTTTATCACATCTTTACCTAGGGTTAGTCTTCTGGTCTAGACAGCCTAACCCGAGACCAATTCTAGACCAGACAGGTCCAAGACTACCTGGGGTGCCAACAAATTAATCTGGCCCTGTATGGACACTGTGTCAACAATTATTAGGCAAGTATTTTGACCATATCGTAATTTTTAGGCATATTTTCTAATGCCAAGCTGGATAAACTTGAATGCTGAATGGATTTTAGCGCAGCAGGGGATGTGTATCTGTGTGTTGAGGGACGGTGTGGGCTAAGGAGGTTAAAAAAACCCTTATCTATCCATTATTAAGCAGCTTCTTTTCTTTAGGCAACATTGACCAAAAATACTTAACAGAATAAAAGGCTTATCACTCTTATTGAAAAGAAGTAAGGGGGGCTATTTTGATCTATATTGATTTTTTAATGTCAGAAATGCGTATTGGAAAGTTTTGAGTCATTTATTATTCTCACTTGAATTAAAATTTAAAATGTGACATGGGAAAATGTGTCTTTCATTTTGTCGTGTAATAATTATGCACAATAAATGTTGCCCAATATTTGTGCACATATATTCTCCTGAGAAAGCCGAAACCTATTATTTGGTCTCGTTTGAGATTCACTAACATTTTTGAATTAACCGAGAGCTCTGTAGCAAAAAATAAAAATAATCCTCAAAAATAAAACTTGCCTAATAATTGTTCACACAGTATTTATTTTCCACTAAAGTAGCATCTAGAGCTCAAAATAAAGTCATTCTACCTACATACATCTCAATTGTTTGGCACTGATCCTCTAAGAAGCATCAATCCAACCCTCAAATACACTGATCTTACTCACAGCAACAGGAAGCCTCGAATCCTTCATATGAGGTGTTGTTTGTTTTTGGTATTACAGTATCACTTGATCCCTTATGTATAACTTCACCTCGGTGATAAAAAAAAAAGGGTTAGTGCAAATTTCAACAGAACTGGCACCTGCTAAGTTTGCATCAGTCCACTGAAACGTGTGCGTGTGCTTGCTGTGTGTTGAATGTTGAAGGCTGGTGATACGACAGTAGAAGCACTGCTAAACAATAACATGGTCTTCGTGTAGGTTAGTGCCTTAGTTGGAGATGTTTTTTTTTTTTTACTTCCTTTGACTGATTCTTCCGGAGCTGGTGTTTACGATGTCGTCGTACTGAGGAGGCGGTTCTGTCTCTATCTGGACATCCGTGTGGCCCACGGCCTCGTCGTACGACGGCGGCGGATCTCCCGCGCTTCCTCTCCCCGACGTGATCTCGGAGCCTGGGTAGGCCGGGCTGCTGTGGATGCTGAGTTCTGATTGGTCGCCGTGAGGGTAGTCCCTCCCCCACTGGTCCATGGAGACCACCGACAGGATGTGGTTGTGATGCGGGTGGCCCAGGCCCGGGCTGCGCTGCGAGCGCTTGCGGGAGTGGCAGCGCCACGCAGTGATGGCGACGGCGACGACGACGAGCCCGACCACCAGCAGCGGCACGACCAGGTAGAGGGACTGGACCCCGCCGACCACAGAGCCCAAACCACCGGGTGGACTGGTTTCCCGGACTCGTTCCTCCCAGAATCGCTTCTGCATATCAAGGAAGAGATAGATGTAGTGACAAAGATTGCAATCAAGTCAGACTCAAAGAAAGCTAGAGCGCCACAACAAATCACTTCCTGAGTGATTGCTTTTTTTTTTTTTTGTATGTGGGAGGACAAAGAGAACCTAAACAAAAAAAAAAGAGAACACATGACTGGACGTCCATCTGCGTGACATTGTTCTCTGGGCTCTCACAATGGCTTTACAAATCTGGCTCCCTCTTTAGTGTTGCTCTTCCTGCTGATAAAGATCACTTCCTGAAAAAAAACACCCACATTCCACAAAAACCATCACTTTGGTTTCAGGATTTCACTGCTGGACACAGAAGCGCCACAATTACAAATTATAGAAAGGAAAAACTTGATCACGAGAGCATGGATTTTGTTTTTCCTTTAATAATACGTGTCTAGTTTATGTGACACAGTCATCATATTGATTTATGGATTTTAGCTCCAGATGTAACTCAGGCCTTTACAAGACACCTGTGAGCTTTTTGTAAATGTATGCCTCGCCACAAAATGTCTCTAATATGGAAATATAGAAGTAGAATATAACTTACACGTCTTTTGGGAAAGCATCTGTAATTTTTGGAGCAGTGAGTAGAACTAATTGGAGTTAATCTGTGTGAAAAATACACTACTGCAAATCCCCAACACAGCAGTTATGGCCTCCTAACCCACCAATTAAAGCAGCTCTACCTAAAAGTAACTGTAATCCTGTGGGTTAACCAAACCCACATCAAATCAGACCATAATTATCTTTATTGCTCATCTAAGTAGGGTCATTGGGGGGGATTTGTGATGCTTCCCTTTTCTGAGTCTTTTAGGTTAACACATGACTTGGAGTTGACAAGAACTCATGACTAATCTGAACTACATAGTTTTTTTCAAATAATAAACCACTGCATCCACCACACCTGCTGCAGGTCTAAATAAATGCTTTAACAAACAGGAAACCTTTAGAAAATGTTTTAATTTAAGAAAACCTTATGCAAACTTTTAATTACAATTCTTCGGTGGAGACATTTTAATTACACCTTGAATATTCTGCTCTCATTATCTATATTTTCTAATTTATACTTTTTAATTTTAAATCAGTAATCGATGACTTTTTATATCCCTGGGGTATAAATAGTATAAGACAGAGCCTCATTTCTCTTCAAAAGTGGGTTGAAGAGGGAAGAGGCCATAAAAGAAGACAGAGGTTTGCTGAGCTTCATAAGTCAGAGAATGACTAGAAAGGAAAAACAAAAAGCATTTTAAATAAACACACCAGTATTTACACTCACAGCAATAATCAGGAAGTGTTTCAAAAAGCCTTAGTATATGACTAATATGCATATTTCCACAGTAAGGATGTTGAGGCCGGTGAAAAAGTAAACACCAAAGTCTCCTTGACAAGCATTGCATGTCGTCGATATGCCAATCGGCTGTTTTGGGAATGATGCCAGCAGACACACTTGACTGTCCTACCGTCACAAACGTAAATATGTGACTTTTATGAAGCTGCAATATGCGGCATCTCCTGCTCCCTGTTAAGTACGGTGGGACATCTGTGATGACGTGGGCCCGTTTCTCGTCTTGTTCACCAGACACGAAAATAAACGCTTTTCCATGGCCACAAAGCCTATCCTTTAGAAAAGGAGGGAGATGAAATAAATGTAATAAATATTTGTGGTGCAGGTGATCTGGTTCATACCTAATCTCTTAATTTTTCCTCACCAGAATAAACACTGCAAAAACAGAACTAAAAATAATTAAAATGTTCATGAAATGAGTGTATTTGTCCTTGATTTGAGCAGGTAAATAAGATTTTTCCACTTAAAAGAGGAACAATTCATCTCCATCATCTTATTTCAAGAGCAGGATGTCTAATTATCTTATTTTAGGGATAAAGATACTCATTCCATTGGCAGATAATCTTATTTACTGGCTCAAATCAAGGACAAATAGACTAACTTTGAGAACATGTTACTTGTTTTTAGATCCGTTTTTGCAGTCAACCAATCAACGATTGGATTTTTTTTTTA
This sequence comes from Fundulus heteroclitus, assembly GCF_011125445.2. NCBI lineage: Eukaryota > Metazoa > Chordata > Actinopteri > Cyprinodontiformes > Fundulidae > Fundulus > Fundulus heteroclitus. The sequence goes on from NC_046369.1 coordinate 19,161,616, forward strand.
AATGTTCAACAGGACGACATACTACCACCAAAAAAAGGTACATTTATTTTTTACTTCTTTCAATGGGGTGGCCAATACTCTGTACGCGACGATACCGAGTAGGAGCAAGTCTAAAGCGTAATCCTTTCATCCTGAAGCGTGTTCAGACGTTAAAATGAATCACTCATGACGCGTCTCATCTGCCGTACCGTCTTCTCGTCGTTCTCGAACGCTTCCCGGGCCTCTTCGTAGGTGCAGTTCTCCTCGTAGCATTCCCTCTCAATGTTGCCCAGCTTCATCTCCTCCAACATGGAGTTGGCCCTCCGCAGCCGCCTCAGCACCGAGTGGGCCGAATTTGCTGGCAGGAACACTGAAGGAGACGGTAACAGGAGAGGAGTGCAGGAGAAGAAAGAAGAAGAGAGAGAGGATACAAGTTTCAGAAAGATGAAAGTGACAAGCCAATACTTCTAAATGGGAAAAAAAGAAAAGTTGGTAAATGGAACGGCATGTGGGAGTGGGGGGGGATAAAAAGGCAAAAAGCTAGAAAACTAAAGGCCAAAACAAAAGAAGCAGAGAAGAGGCAAGCGATGATCTGTGCCCACATTTCTGCATAAAAACAAAAGATTTATTTTCCCAGACCACAAGAAAAAGTGGAGGAATTACCTTAAAGAGACAGTGTGCCCGTCTCCTTTGTTCAGGCATCCAGAGCAACAAAAAAAAAAAAAAACACCCTCCAAGATGCCACGACATGATCTGCTACTGATATTATTACTAAGCAATAACTCCTGCTTGACTCATAACTTTAAAAAGGAATTTCATCAACAAGACGAGACGTCAGAAGGGGGGGGGGGGTGAGGGAGAGGGGAGGAACAATTTCAGCAGGAAAACAGGAAATCTGAGATCAAAACAAAAGGGAAGAATGGGAATTGTTTTTATTGTTTTCCTCCAGCGTCAGATTCCAGCGACTTCTGTGCGAAACAATACTGAAAAAACAAACACGCAATCATTTGAGAAAACGGCTGAAACTTTTTAGAACATGTAACCTCCCGGTAAATAGATCTTCGCAAATGCAACCATTTTGACAAGTCTTTTAAAAACAGTACTTGAACAGGACTTGGGACTTTTGTTTTTTGTTCTGTCCATGTTTAAAAATACATTATTTTGTGATTAAGGGAAGAAGACGAAAGCATTTCATTTACACAAAAGAGTTGAAACCTCCCAGTTTTAAAGATTCAGGTGACAACTTGCTGGATGTTGAGCTGCCATTATTTGTATCTCCTCCCAGATCCTGACTAGGGCATCACTGAGTTACAAACTGATGGCATTAGATGAACCTAACATGATGTCCCAGAGATCTTCTGTTGGATTTAGGACCAATGAGAATCAAGGCCAGTCCATGGTATCAATACCTTCATCTTCCAGGAACTGCCTGCCTACTCTTGTCACATGAGGGCGGGGCATTATTACGCACCAGGAGGAACTCAGAACCCATTGCACCATCAAAGAGTCTAACACTGAGTCTAAGGATTTCCTCCCCATGCATGAAATCCTTAGACAGGACACCATAAGGTATCCTGTACAGGTCTGAGTGTCTCTCCATGGTTATGTGACAACACTGGACACCAGAACAATGTTGCATGCAGCATACCATTCACCGCAGCTTCTCCAGACCATTTCATGTCTGTCACACGAGTTCAATGTAACCCTGCTGTCATCTGTGGGGAAAAAAACAGGGCACCAGTGCGGATTCCTGCCAGTTCCAGTGTTCTCTGGAACATTTCAGTCAGGCTTCATGGTGCCAGGCAGTGAGCACAGCGCCTACTAGAGGACGTCGGGGCCTCAGGCAACCTTCATGAAGTCTGTTTGTGATGGTTTGGTCAGAGTCATTCATGCCAGTGGCCCAGTAGAGGTCACTTTGTAGGGTTCTGACAGTACTCATGCGGTTCCTCCAGATACAGTCCTGCTGACGGGTTAAGGACCTCTGGTTGCCCTCTCCAGCAGTCCTAGAGTAACTACCTGCCTCTTGGAATCTCCTCCATGCTCTTGAGACAGCTGGGAGACACTGCAAACCTAGCAATGGCCATTGCAAAACAACTTAAAAGTAGCAAAAAAATGAGAATGGGATAATGTCTGGTGGCTCCACCCGAATACCTTTGATAACAGCTTCTAGCTCCTGTTCCTTGACCTTCTACAGGGTCAACTGTAAGAACTCTATCGTGGGACGGAAAGGAACTTCGGACTGCAGTGCCGATTTCAGACAGCCTTTAACTCAGACGTCATTACGTGACGAAACACACACGGATGATGCGAGTCAAACCCGGGTCTACAGCCGTCAGAAAATTAACTACAGAGTGAGCGTTCTCTGCTCTCAGGACATTTTGATTGATTTCCACGAGGGGGCTGTGCTCATAGGTCATGTCACGCAAAGGATTGTGGGATACCTTTAGGGTTCTTGGTGCCGGTAACGCATGCCGTGGGGTCTCTAGGCAAAACTAGCCGCGGGACGGAGCATACAGGCGACGTTTCCTACCTCTTTCCTTACTAACTGCACTATCGTGACAGCACTTATCATGGTGACCGCTGACGCACTACCGCTTTGACTAAAGAGTCCAATAAGTCTATAAGGATATTCGGATTGAGCCGGTGTCTCAACTTGTGAAACCATTCTTGTTATGGGCTCGTCTCGTTGGTGCCCCTTTAGAGCCCCTATTAATACTTTCATTAGCCCCAGAACAGCTGACACTGATAACACCCCCCCCCCCCCCCCCCCCCCCCCCCCACACACACACACACACACACCTGAACTGACCAGATCAATATTCTAGGCGTTTAACAAACTTGGTATTATATTCTGAGAAAAATGGTTCCTTTAATTTTTGATTGAGCAGTATATAAATACTTTTGCAAATTATCAAATGACAAATCTTTAATGGACATGACTACAGTTAAGCTCTATTATGATTGCTGACCAGATTTTGCATACTTCTACTAGTATTTTGTCAATTTATCTTTGGTGAAGAGCTCCAAGTCTTTAAAAAGTTGTATGGCCTACTTGTCTACACCCTAACCTTTATCTTCCTCATCGATTGGCCATCAAATTCAACCAGGCTCTCTGGCTGGGCCACACTAAAACGTTAGTTTCACTTCCAGTCATAGGGAACTTGTTGACAAAATGAAAAGATGAATTAAAACCTTAGTCCAGCAGGGGTAGGAACTGCAGATGAAACATCTTCTGAGTGCAATAACTTGTTGCCAATTAGACTTTGCTTTTTGAAAATAGTTTAGGTAAACTATCGGATGCAATTCGTTTTCCAAGGTAAAAAAAAAAGCAAAAATGAAAAACAAAAATCATCATCAGGATGACAATGAAACAAATTCCATCATATAATCAATTGTATTAACAGAAAATTTCACATTATGCGTGGACAGAACAAAAGTGGCCCCATGGTGGCTGACGGGCTTGACTGAAGGTGGGCCCCTCAAAATGAACAGCCCTGCTTAGGGCCTCTTCCAAGCTTTAGCCGGCCCTGGTGTTGAGGGAAAACCATGAGTGTACTGTAAATAAACAGTGAATCCACTTACCTGACATGATTCCTGCCAGTATGTTTGGGAGGATTTATCTGTGGAAAAGGTCAAACATAATATTAAAGGGATTATCAGGAAAAACTCTCCCTAAACAACCTCTTTTATGTCTAATAAACTCACATTTTGGGCTGTTTTCACAACCACACAATCCAATGATCTAATAATATTGCACACGAGGGACTTGTTCCCGTATAGTAATAGCCAGACCATTTGCAGAATCTCTCACCTCACTGATATTTCTTACAAACAGTTGGCAAGCAGACGGTAGCTGAACTTTAAAAAAAAAAAAAAGGCATCAAACACTGGAAATCAATGTTTTGACAACATTTTTCAACATCGATGAGTTAAAGGGCGTTTTTTTTTCTCCGTGCGGTCAACAGGACACATGCTCGAGATAAAACGACCAAAGAGTGAAATATGTACGCATGACCAATGTCGTAAACACATTAATGAACTCCCAGATTTCTAATCCAGCCTGAAATAGATGTGCGGCAGGGGAAAAAAAAAAAAAAAACTCCCAAAACAAAGCGCCGCCGCCCCGTTACAACAACAGCCCTGAAGCCCAGATTCCTCACCCCTAAACCGTGTCTTCGGCTCGGTTCGGCTTGGCAGGTCCGCAGCGATCAGAGCCCTCGGTGAAATATAATTCAGTGGCTCTAATCACCTCCAGCTCAAGATGCGATTTAATGACCGACATGTGGTTCAAAAGGCCGGATTTCCTCTCGGAGAGGTGGAGAAGGAGACCTCTGCCGACCATGATCTGTTTCTCTTCCAGAGCAAACCGACAGATCCAAAAGATATGAAACATGTTACAACTGCTCACCTTTTTTTCTGTTCGATGACAAAAGATATATACGTGCATAAACGCTCCCTCTCCTCGATCCTCCGTCAATCCGAGGAGTTGCTATGCGCACAGCGAGCGCGCATGCGCGAAAGGCTGTTTTTTTTAGGAGCGGACCCCTGATCAGTCCGCTAACGCAGCTCAGTTAAAGACACAGCCAGCATCAGGCGTACTGTTCTCACAGACTGTGCCAATTCATTTGTTTCTCAGTCATCTGCATTTTGAGTTTCTAAATGTTGAATATATGAGTACATGTTAGGCACAAATATCAAAGGAGATGGGATTTCTGTATGTAATTAGCAGTTTATTCCCTGCATTATGTTGCATTATGCTTGCGTATTTAAAAAAAAAAAAAATGTTTAATTAAATCCTGTATGTCCAAATCTTAGTCTTGTTATCAAGTTTTCCTTCTTTCCACTCCTTTTTTCCACTCAGGCTTTTTGCTCCTATAAAACTTCCATTCCATCTCACTTTTTCTGCCATTTTTTCTGTTTTTGGTCGATAATACTCCTTCTCTGTGATTTACTGACAGACTTATGGAGCTCAACCGGTGATATACTATACCATACCATACCAATTTTATTTATAAAGCACTTTAAACACCAGCAGGACCAAAGTGCTGTACACAATCATAAAATAAAAATGATCACCCATAAAACAATAAGCAAAATAGTATATAAAATTAGCAATAAAAGGAAAGTAAAATGCAATAAAAGAAAGTCAACGTGACAGCTCGCAATGACATTGAAAAGGAGATTTAGCATTGCAAAATCAAACATTAGCTCCATACAGACTGTGCAGGCGATGACACAAGAAGGAACAAACCAGAACAGGGGTGGCACAACGGAGGACCAGGCAGACAGTGAAATAAGTATCTACTTGGAATAAGACTAACCAACTGAGTAATACAGAGCAGAATATCAAATGAGGACAGGAAAGAACCGATCAGACTAACAAACAATATCAAAATGTTGAAAACACACACAGAACTGCACAATCCCCAGGAACCTAAAAATAGTCAAAGACCTGCCGATGGTGACAGAAGAACTGAAAAGCATGGTATGTCCCCTTTAAGGGGGACAGGGCCTTTCAGGCTGTAGCTCCTAAACTGTGGAACAGTTTTCCCCTGCTCTGCTGACTCTGCAGATGCTTTTAAAAACCAACTGAAAACCATTGTGTTCTACCACGCTTTTATGTCATGATTTATTGTAAATTTTACCATACTTTTTATCCTTGTATGTTATGCTATGTAGGCTATAACTTAAATGTGACTTATGTTGTACAGTGCACTTATTGTTTGTAACCCTATACTCTTAAACAGACCTGTTCAGAAGAATGATGAAAAACTGTAGCTTTAAAGGATAAAAATTTACACAACATATGTTTAGAAAAATTCCTGGAACCAAACGTAAAGTACTATCAAATTTGGATGAAACAATGTGGAGTAATGTATCGTTCACGAGTGATTCGTTCAAATTAGCGAATCGTTTTTTATGAACAAACTGAATCGATTCACTTTATGAACTGATCTGCTATTTTCCCAGTTCAGTCAAAGTCAGCCCAAGCCAGCTGGGAGCAGAAACTTCACCGTTCTGCTCCTCCAAGCTAACGTCTGAAGATTAGCACACTCACATTCACAGACCGACTCGTTCACAGCGCGAACGATTCACGACCTGGTTCGCTCACAGCACACACAAACGAAGCAGCATGTGAATTCTTAGTTTTGGCGTGAACGAACAAATAGGCCTGAATTGTGCAGTACTGAAAGCGCCGCTGGACTAAGATAGAACGAACAGACGTGGTTTTGCTGCTTCTCTGGGTACATTCACTCGGCGTTGTGTAGTGTGCAGCTCAAAGAGAGCTCTCCATCAAGCTAATCACAGCTAGCATTAGCTTATGCCGTTCAGGATGTTTCTAGCTGCGCTGATGCACGTTCAAGAGCTGTATTGCGCTTTTTATGTTGCTCTCAAAGATCTGTTTCATACTGTTCCATGTTGCACTGACATTTATGCTCATGAAAAGTGAGTGTAATAGTTTTCATCCTAATTCTGAAAACTTTCAGCTGCAATACGCTGCCGAGAACCCTGGTTTAACAAAGTTCTGTTGTTGATAGTATTAAAAGCGGTGCTGAGATCAAGTAGATCAACATGAAATATTTCCCTGCATCAGCAGCCATTGAGAAGTCGTTGTAAACTTGTAGTAAGGCAGTATCAGTGGAGTGTTGCTTCAGAGAGCCACACTTATACAACCAGGATCTGAGCTGACCTGGGTTTCTAGTTTGTCAAGCACACTGTGCAAATCCTCACTTTTCCTAGTCATTGCAACCCAAACACAAACCTATCCAGGAGTCTTTGTTAATTCTGCCGGGTCACACACTTAAGCAACCTGTAGTTGGAGCACTGCTGTCTTTGAACTCGTGGAGGCCCATTTAGGGATGCAAATCTGACCCACCCATCACTCTCCTGCATCATTACAGTCTATTGCTTGGTGTGAGTTGTGTAGTTGGCCACCTGAATCACAATGAGACTGTTCATTTAACTCTGTTGGAATGAGTTTCAGCACTGGGTTGTATATACTTGGGAGCTGAAACCACAATCCTGCCCCCTCTGTTCAGGGTTGCATTTTCTCTTTTGACTAAGATGGCTTCCTTCACCCCTCTTTCCAACAATTCAATTCAATTTTTCGATTCAATTTTATTTATATAGCGCCAAATCATGAAACATGTCATCTCAAGAACAGAAAATATGTCTTTTCTGTTCAAAATCTGAGCAGCTTGGTCATCAAAGGTGTGTCCATTGCTCTTGAGGTTCAAGTGGACTCCTGAAACTTGCTCCGAGCTGCTGGCCCTCCTGTGCCGCGCCATGATTTTATGTTGTTAATGTTTGGGTTCTCCAATGTAGGAGTTTGAAGAGTCCCGGATGCACTGAACTGCATACACAATGCCACTCAGGTTTGGTTTGGGTGTTCTGAGAAAAGGCCGCTTGGAAATAGAACAAAACTTACAAATCATGATTGCCCCCTTGAATCTTCAATTATTTGTGATTGTCAACAGTTTGTGGGACTTTGAGTTTCACTATAGCCATAAAGGAGGCTAAAAGACCTCAAAACGTAACATATCATACACCAATCCAAAGAAATTCAGCAACAGATGAGAAGCAAAGTCCTGACATTAATCTAGAAGTAGGTTTACAAAACCATTTCTACGGATTTTGGTCTTCGGAGAGCTACAGCGAGGGCTATTATCTACAAAAGGGGAATACATGGAACAGTGGTGAAGTGGTCTGCCTATCAAAATTGCTCCAAGAGCGGTTTAACAACTCATACAAAACATCAGAATCAGAATCAAAGTTTAATCGCCAAGTAGGTTTGCACTTACAAGGAATTTGACTTGGTGTTGATGGTGCAGACAAAAAATAAAATAAAAATACAATAAAATAAAATAAAATGGATATATATATATATACAGAAGCTGTATACACTCAGCAGACTGTGCGTCAATGTAACGCAGAAGCTTATAAGTCTTGAACGGGGGAGAGAGACAGTGTCCAGATTCACGGGTGGCTCTTGGCCTTGTTCATAAGACCGGTAGCAGATGGGAAAAAATTGTTCTTATGGCGTGAGGTTTTGGTCCTGATGGACCGCAGCCTCCTGCCAGAGGGAAGATTCCATCCTGAAGAGACGGAAGATTGCAGCCAATCACCTTCTCTGCAGACCGGATGACACGCTGCAGTCTGCCCTTGTCCTTCGCGGTGACACCAGCGTACCAGATGGTGATGGAGGAGGTGAGGATGGACTCAATGATGGAGGAGTAGAATTGCACCATCATTGTCCTTGGCAGGTTGAATTTCTTCAGCTGCCGCAGGAAGTTCATCCTCTGCTGGGCTTTCTTGGTGAGGGAGTTGATGTTCAGCTCCCACTTTAGGTCCTCGGAGATGATAGTTCCCAGGAAGCGGAAATACTCCACAGTGTCGATGGTGGAGTCACAGGAGGTGATGGGGGTAGCTGGGGCTGAGTTCTTCCTGAAGTCCACAACCATCTCCACTGTTTTTACAGCGTTGAGCTCCAGGTTGTTCTCCCTGCACCACGTCACCAGATGGTCAGCCTCCCACCTGTAGGCGGACTCGTCACCGTCAGAGATGAGTCCGATGAGAGTGGCGTCGTCCGCGAACTTCAGGAGCTTGACAGACTGGTGACTGGAGGCGCAGCTGTTGGTGTACAGGGAGAAGAGCAGAGGAGAAAGAACACAGCCCTTGGGGGGGGGGGGGGACCAGTGCTGATGAGCTGTGAGTCAGAGTCATGTTTTCCCAGCTTCACCTGCTGCTTCCTGTCAGACAGAAAGTCTGTGATCCACCTGCAGGTGGAGTCGGGTACATTCAGGAACATTAGATGTCATTTGCCTTTTCTTTGTGCCAAGTGCACTTGAGTCATGCCACAACAATGATTCACTGTTCAAACAATTCAATAAATGATTCTTTAATCATCTCTTGTTTAAACTGTGATTTCTCACGCTATAAGGTTTTGCTATGCATGTGGCAGTAAAATTAAATGCAAAAGTACCCTAATTCTCTCTCTCTATTTAACTTTAAAAAATGTGAAATGCATGTATATATAAAGAAAAACACACATCATCATAACTAATAATTTGAAAACTAAATTAAGTGTTTAATCGACATTTCCCAGGATCCACTTCTAATTTTTCAATTAATGATAACAGGAAAAATAAACTCAAATTGTTTTTCTAATCTGTTTTTCTAATCTGCCACAGACTCCCAACAGCAAACACATAAAAATCCACTGGCAAGAATGTTTTCCCCCCAACTAGTAAAGAGGTTTTACAAATACATCTGGCCTATGAGGCGCTTTAGGCTTTGTTCATTGTTTGATTTTATCCACCAGTTCCCAGAACAGACAAAAAAAAAATTTAACTTTTAGCAAATTAAAAAGGAATCTTCATCATATTATATTAAACTGTTTTTTTGGAGTTTGGAGCTTTTTCATTTTTGAAACATTATTATCTGTGTGTCAGTGTGTGGATGTGTTTGTGTTAATCAAACTGAATTAATTCTGAGGTTATTCCTTCAGGAAAAAGAATTATCAATGTTTAATTATAAAATAAATGAGCTGTGTAAGCCCTCCTCGCTGCATATGTGGGTGAGGGACAGACAAAAAAAGGCTTTGAAAAGGAACAAGACAGACTTGAGGCAAAAGAAGCATTGAGTCGGGAGCTACCAGACTAAAGCAGAGTATTGCATGCGTGATAAATGCTATAAATTATGTTTTTTTTATGTTGTTTGGATCTTTGAGGGCTGTGTGTATTTGCCAATATAATTCATAAAAGTAATCTTCTTCCCAAGAACACAACAGCAAGCATATCAATTACTGCTGATAGATCTGTTTAGCTTTTTGAAAGTCTAAACATTTCTCAAATAATTTAGCAATAACCTCCTTTAGGTAAAATAAGGGGTTCAAAAGGTATCAACTTACACATTAAGCTTAAAAGTAATACTAAAGCAAAATGAACTATCCATTTGATGCTGTGAATGCCAGAGAGATTTGTTCAGTTTTATGCAATTTATGCATTTTAGAGGAAAAAGGAAATATGAGCTATATTTGATAAAGCTGTATTTCACATAGGTCCTTGACCCCTTTCAAGCAACAGTTTCAAATATATCAAATATATATACATTGTGACAAGTCACAAATATAACTTGAAGTAGTTAGAGAACATTACCTCAAGCTAAAAAATAATAAAAAGTAATAAAAAAAACAATAGCCATCAATATTGTTATTAGTCTACAACCTCCGGAACAATCCTTGTTGAACTCAGCAAGTAATAAACAAAAACATTTTTATGTTATATAATTATAACAGTAAATACAGGAGACACCTCTTGTGATTTGACAAAATGTTTTTTTTTCTCATAAGTTACAGCGGTGGCCAAAAGTTGAGACTGATAGAAGTCTTCTTTTTCACCAACTATACAGCTTCAATGATCATTTTTGCACTTTGCATTGACCTAGGGTTGCAACAAACAGTGCAAGAAATGCAAGAAATTGTAAAGCGAATCAAAGTTGATGAAAATCTTTACCTCAACAGAAGGTGTTAGTGAGGACAGGTCAGCCGACGTAACTCTGTCTGTATGATTCCTTTGGAAGAGATTAATGGTTGTTTTAAAGGGAAGAAGTGCTTTAAGTCAATCTGAAATCTGTGCCACCGTCATTGAATCAAACAAGGATAATACAGCCGGAAAAAGCCCACTTGGCAGGATGTTCTCTGATGCAGGGCTTGCCTGGGAATGGCAGCAGGAAGATGGGAGAGGTTTTGCATACTTATTGAGGCTGAATACTTTGGATGATGACCTGGCGTTAAGAAAGGCAACAAAGACGCCATTCCACTTCAATATATAACATCAAGGACAGACTGAAACATTGCAGAAAGTACCAGGAATGTACTGCACAGCCCTGGGGTAAGTTTTTTTTTTTTCTCGTCAGACAGTTTGGGACATCTGGAGAAAAGACTGCTTGGAGAAGAAAAGACAAATGCTACCATGTCCTGTTTCATTCCAACAGGATATGGGGCTGCCCGTCATCTAAGGAAGTTGGCTCATTCACAGCTATGAATAAAAACACTGGCATTAGTAAAGAATGCAATCAAAACAATTCTTCATGAGCAGCTTTGCCCAACCATCCAGCAGCAGTTTGGTTATTATGCTTCTTTTCCCCCCATCTCAGGAGCATCATGTCACAAGGTAAAAGTAGAAACTAAGTGGTTCTAGGATTAAAACATCCAAGATCATAATGGCACTTAGAATCTGTTAATGCTCAGCCTAAACTTGATGCTTTCCTCAATTAAAAAAATTAAACTTAGGTTTGTTATCAAACTTCAGTATATCATAAGACAGGTGTCGAGCTTCAGTTCTCCGTGGACGGTTCCCTGAAAATTCCAGTTGTGTCCCTGCTCCAATAGATCGGAATCAGTTGGCTGGATCACCGTCTTAGGGAGCAGTCAGCTTCCACAGACTCCTGCTAATGATCCAAATATTTGATTCAAGTGTGTCGAAGCAGAGGCAAGTAGAAAACTGGCCTTTGAGCACTGGAGTTTGACATCACTGCTGCTGCAAAAAAAAAAAAGAAAAAGAAAAAAGAAAACATGACAAAAAGGTGTAACAACACTGAAGCAGTAAAGTTTGTTAAAAATAAAATTAGTCAGTCTTAAAACCTTGGGCAACCACTGTTTATCATTATATACCACAAATGTGTGCTTGAGGGCAGTGAAGGTCTTTCCAACAGGCCAGCAATCTTGATGTCGTGCATAATTTGCATGTGTGGCCCTTAAAATAAAACAAGCTAACAAATATTGCATCCAATGAGTATTTTGCAATCACAACATTGCAAACATTGCAAACATTGACATTGTGATTACATTGAGCAGCTCTAATTTAGTCTTTCCTTCAGTCTCCCCTCTGAAAGCAAGAGTTAAATAAAAAAAAAAATTAAAATTAAAATAAAACAATGCACATAAAATGTAAAAATGAAAACGTGTACAAACTGGTTAGAGTTGTAAAAGCTGCAACCAATAGTAACCTTTTTAAAAATCATAATACGGCATACTGATTTTTTTTTTTTTACTTGAGCATGCCAATTTATCAATAATTGTGCAATAATTACTCTGATATTTATTTTTACTTTTTTACTAGCCTTTCTGATAAAGCTCATTCTCTGTTGCTGTAGAACTAACTTTAGATTAGATTAAAACGTTTTTTTCATAACTAAAAATTGTGTGTAACTCTCTCTGTGTCTTTGCCACTGTCACATCGAAATTTCCCCACTGTGGGAAAATAAAGGTATTTCTTATCTCCGCTTATTTTACTTATTATTCTATTCATTAATGAATTTTACGCATTTATCTGATAAATTGCAGCATTAAGATGAGTAAATGCCAGAGGTGGGGACTCGGGTCATTGATTTTAATCTAAAAAGTGTTCAGACTTGTGACTTGACTTGGATTTAAACCTGTTTGCTTGAAAAGACTTGATATTGTACCCAACATCTAAAGCTTAAGACATCTATCATTTAAAAAGTGAGCACCCATCCATCCATTTTCTGACCCGCTTAATCCCTCATGGGGTGCTGGTGCCTATCTCCAGCGTTCACTGGGCGAGAGGCGGGGTACACCCTGAACAGGTCGCCAGTCTGTCACAGGGCAACACAGAGACAAACAGGACAAACAACCATTCACGCACACACTCACACTGTGGGAGGAAGCCGGAGTACCCGGAGAGAACCCACACATGCACAGGGAGAACATGCAAACTCCATGCAGAAAGACCCAGGGTCGGATTTGAACCCAGAACATTCTTGCTGCAAGGCACAGTGCTACCCACTGTGCCACTGAAAAAAAGTATGTCATTAATTAATTTCACTCAGTCAGTATCTACAAAGGCAGACCATCTCTCTCTATCCTCACTCTGCGTATGTGAGCGTGAGACTCAGCACAGCCACTCAAATTAACCAGATTTTTTTTTAAAAGGAAAGGAAAAAAGGCTAAGGACAGAAATGCTCCCAGGAGTAATTTCGTTTAGTTCAGAATATGAAGTTTGGCTGTTGCATTTTTCGCTGAATAGTCTGGAAAAATGTAGTTCAAAGGACTGTTCTTGAAGCTAAGGTTAATTTTACTGTTTTTTTAAGGTCAAATGCACTTGTTTCATCATGTTTTGAGATAAATACTCATTTAAGAACACATGCATTGTTATTTACATTTAATATGCATTGCATTGAAATTAGAAGTTTCGGACTTGGGATTTGACTCGAAAAATACCTGTTTTGACTTGAGACCTGACTCGGACTTGGCTTACCGTTGACTTGACTCGGCAAGGCAAATGGCAAGGCAAATTTATTTATATAGCACAATTCGGTACAAAGACAATGCAAAGTGCTTTACATGATTAAAATATAGCAAAATAAAAGCAAGTAGGAATAAAATGTAGATAGAAAATAGAATAAAAGCAAGTAGGGATAGAATGTAGAAACAAAGAAGAACAATAAAAACAGTAAAACAGTTTAACTAGAACAGGCAATTTTAAACAGATGTGTTTTTAATCTTGATTTAAAGGAACTCAGGCTTTCCGCACTTTTGCAGTTTTCTGGAAGTTTGTTCCAGATAAGCGGAGCATAGGAACTAAATGCTGCTTCTCCTTGTTTAGTTCTGGTTGTATGCAGATCAGACTGGAGTCAGAAGACCTGAGTGGTCTGGAAGGTTGACTCGGGACCTACAAAACAGTGACTTGGTCCCATTTCTGGTAAATGCACACAGATACATAGCACTTCATGGAGACACATGTCTTCTGAGGCACTAGGACCCAGCAGGTGTAGCATGGTGTTTTGGGCGATGAGCAGCTGCACAGTCCCGTCAGCAGAGCGCACTGTGCGCAACAGCAGGACGCGCAGCCAGTCAACGGCGGCGGCTCCCCGTCCTGCAACCACACAGCGCGGACTGGGGCTTCGCTCCGCAACCTGAACATCATCACTCACTCCATGGACTTCAGGAACGACAACAACCCACAAATGTTGCCGTTTTCTCTGCTCTCCTCCTCCGTTTGAATTCGCCACACACTTTTCTTTTGCGCGGGTGGGGAGACATGGCTTCATCCGTGAGCGGCACAGAAGAAGTGCGCGTGTCGGGGCTCACGCCGCTGAAGTTGGTGGGACTCGTGTGCGTCTTCCTCGCGCTGTGCCTGGATGTCGGGGCCATCATTAGCCCGGCGTGGGTCACGGCCGAGGACCAGTACTACCTGTCCTTGTGGGAGACCTGCTGGAAGCCCGTCAGCTCCGTGGACTGGTCCTGCAGCAGCACGCTGGCCACCGGTGAGAAAGACGCACGTTTTAGGGGGTGCTGCCGCTGCTTTGTTGTAAAGTTTTTTCCCCTCCGTTAAATGACAGGAATGTGGCTGCAGCTGACTGGCACCCACATTGGTAAATGTGCGCCGAGGCAACAATGGATCCCTGCAGTCAGAACACCGCTGAAACCAATCCAGTCTGTGGGTGAAATTATAAAAACATCACCCACCAGAGGGCTAGATGTTAATTGGCACAGAACGTCTACTGCTTAGTTAATTAAAACTACGGGATTTAGAGGGAGATTTCGGCTGCGCTTTTCTGTGCCGGTGGAAGGCAATGAGGTGAAGAAATCAAAGTTCATCCCTTAAGTGTAAATCTCCAGACGTGCATCTGGACTCTTTGTTTTTTTGCTGAAGCATTTCTCCGGTGCGCCGCAGAACGATGTGGGAATTCTGCCCGACCAGGAGCGCTCCAGATGGGGTTTCATTTGGCCTTTTGTTGCGTACAAAATGAGCCTTTGTGTTGGTTTTCTCCACCGGCCAAGGAGCAAGGGCAACTCAGAACACAGAGCTCCCCAGAGATCCAGATGCCTGGAGATTAGTTACCAGGGAAACAATTGAGGCACTTCAGAAATGCAGTTTTTTCCTCTTTTATGGGGGTCTTCCTCATGGAGTCCCCCCCCCCATAAGCTGCGTCTGGGTGCATTTTATGGGCCACCTCATATCATGGACAGTATATTATCAGTTATTGATTGAACAATATGTTGCATATTTGAAGCATTTTAAATTAATGTCACCACTAATAACCAATTTATTGCCAGATGATAAATAAAGCAGAATAATGCTGCATGTTGCTGATGCTGCATGGGCAGCAGATTGTCCAAGGTTGCATAAATTCTCAGAGGGCCAGTAAAGCTTATTGTTGACCAGCCACGTCTAGTATCCCATTATGTTTATCGGTTGTTGTTTTTTTTAATTATTACTTAGTGTTTTACACAGTTTGTTTTGAAGCTGTGACGCAACAACAAACTCTTTAAAGGAATAGTCCTGATTTATTTTAAAGCGGTCCCCATAAAAGGTCATGAACAGTAAATATCTGATCTGCGTTTTTTATAACTCTTTGAATGTTTTATTTTGAATAAACAGACCGTGTTTTCCTGGGAGCTGAAGCCAGCAGCTAATCAGAGCTGGGTCAAAAGCAAAGTCAATGTCTACCAGCCTAAAGCCTAAATTGTGTCCAGGAACCATAGTTTAGGTTATAACAACATCAGTGCCAAGTTCTTTCCTTGTCATCCTGAAAACCAGACATAAGGGTAAATGTATACAAGCAAACCATCCTTGGGTTTGTGCTGCCATGTCCCTGAGCTGAGCTTCTAACATTTTGTGCCTGTGCGCTCCGGTTTACCTATAAATATTTCATTTTTCTTCCCCGCCTCTGGCCTCCTCCTGCGTGCTGCATGGTGAATCGTGTTTTTGTTAGCTTGACAAAATGTTTTCTTTCTGTCTGAGATGGGTCACGCTGGCCTCCGCTCCTCCTCTGTCAGCGCAGACAAAGTGCACTTTGGTGCCCTATAAACACACGCCGTCTCCGCGTCAGCCCTCAGCAGCAGCAGCAGCGTGGCACACAGCGAACGCACGCAGCATACTTCCCATTTCCTCAGGCTTGTGCTTGGGTAAGGATTATCGATTTGAGGCCCAGTAATCACTTTCTGCCCTTCTCCCCTATCTCTCTCCCCTTAACACCCCCCCGTTGGTGTCATGCGCGGGGCATTAACTAAATCTTGTTAGTCTGAAACAGCAGCTGGCCACATCGGTGTGTTTGAACTTGCTCTGTGAGTCAGTGTGTGTCATGGAAAAGACAATATGACGCTGATGCTGCCTGTTCACAGGTTTGAGAGGTAGCAGATGAAACCATATTATTAAATTAAATTGAACACCTTGCAAAAAGAAGCATAATGTTTTATCCAGACTAACCTTATCCTGTTTTAGGTCAGACAGGATTACCAGAATCTTTAATTATTTTGAGATTTTTATGACTTTTTTTTCAAAGCCAAAGTTTAACACAAATATTTCTATGCCTTTAAACAGTTTAGGAAATCCCATATAATGATGTCCCGGCTTTTGCAAGCTTCTGATTGTTTGATTCGCAACTTTTGAGCACATGTGGGTGCATTTTAACGAAACGCCACAAACACGCCTTTTCCTTGTGTGGCATCATGGGAACGATAAAATAAAATCAACCTAGATGCCAGTTGGTTCATTCTTGGGTGCAATTTCCAGATGCCAGGAGGTGCCATGGCCATCTACTCCAACAAGCATAAAAAACAACAGGGGAAAGTTGTCTCCTCATGCAGGAAGGAGACGGGCTCCTTTGTTCCAGACATGGGCTTTGGTGCAAGAAGCACATTTGAACCCCAGAGCAAATGCAAAGAAGCTTGTGAAGAAGCCGGCTCAAGCTGCTAAGAAGAGCGCCTTTATCCACCGTGAAATGAATCCTGTAACCCCGACGTATGAAAGCAACGTAAAAAACCCAGATTGCAGTTTGCAAATGCACACGGGAAGAAAAAAAAAGACCGTAGGTGATGGAAACATGTCCTGTGGCCTGATGATGACCGAGTGTTTGTTCATCATGACCGTCGTGACGTTTGCGGTGCATCATGTGGTGCGTTTTGGCTTCAGGAGAGAACGGTGACGTGACAGAACTGCAACACCTCAACATTGGGAAGAGATGTGTCTTTGAAATGGACAACGACCCTACTGAAACCAGCAAATTGGCCACAAAGACATTAAAGTTGATGTTTTGGTGTAGCCAAAGCTCTGATCTGTGTCCCCCGGGCGGGGTTGAGAAGCAAGGTGACCTTCAAACCTGACTCAGTTACGCCGGCCCTGTCAGGAGGATTGGGCTAGATTTCAAGCAAACTATTGTGAGAAGCCGCTGGAAGGATTCCCAAATTATCTAACCGAAGTTAAGCAGTTTAAAAGGTAATAGGAACCCATAAACATCTCCACTGATAATTTCTGCGTCTACCGAATCCTAACTGATTGAAAAACAGACAATAAGGAAAAAAAGGATATGTTAATATCTCCATTTCCTCTCCCAATAATACGCACATAGACAGGGAGGAGGGGTCGAAGGGTCGAGTTTAAACAGGCGCTGGCTCGACGTCGGGCCTGGAATGTGGAGCAGCCACGCGAGAGCAGCGTGTGCCGATGCCAGGCCGGTGTGAGGCGAGGGGACGGCCGTGGCGCCGGCGTGCGAGACAGTCCGGCTCAGCGAGAGGCAGGCAAGCGCAGGCAAAGCACATTAATAATGTAATATTGATCCCATTTCTGGGAGCTTATCTCTTCTGCGAGGATGGTCACAGCTCAGCGATGGCCTCGTCGAGGTGGCAGCAGAGGGCTTGAACCGGGCCATGCTCGATCGAAGCGCTTTCTGCAATTCTCCGTCCCTCCGCGCTCAAAGTGGGGGGAGAGAGAGAGAGAGAGAGAGAGAGAGAGAGACACTCGGGGCTCTTCTGTGACACAGATCTGCCCAAGACAAAGGAAGCACACTGAGACCTCCAAGGTCTTTCTCAGTTTAAAACTTCACATCCACGCACAGGAACCGCGATTAAGTCCCAGATCGGATCTTCTCGTGTACTGTATCTGCTTTTCCATCTGTCATCACGCGGGGCGCAGATTAATAGTTTGGCACTTCCTGCTCGTCAGAGCCCTTTAAGCACTCCCAACTCTGGCTGTGTTTTTCTCGCGCAGCATGCAGGCTCTGCTCCAAATTTGAGATGAGACGGCTTTCTGCATCCTGCAGTTTTTTTGTTGTTGTTGTTGTTTTTTTTGTTTTTTTTTGCGAGCCCACCGATAAAAGCTCAGCCAATTGAGATGGACCGGAGGCTGAAGGCACTGAGCTGACCCAGGGAAGATATCAGAGCAGCGAAGTGCTGTGACAACTGCAGGTCAAGTCATTCTAACCTCGTCTCATTTCCACTGAGGGGCAGCGAAAGCCGAGGGGTCGGTGTGTGTGAGGGGGGGTCGGTTGTTTAACATGAAGTGGGCTCTTTCCAACATCCTGTGGTGACAGGGCCCATTTATAAACTCTAAATCCTGGGCCATATTTGGACAAAAGTAGCCGACGTTTGTTTACATTGGAGCTACTTGGCCTCTGGAATAAAGTTCCCTTCCAACAAGAGTGGGAACCGTACTTTAAGCGGCTTATGTACTTCCACTTTTCTTCCTTCTGGTGAATGTTTTGATGATTTTCTGCCCCAACAGAGAGGAAATCTTCTTGGCAATGCTCAATTTTTATTATTTTTTTTTTAATTCCCTGAGCTCCCTAAAAGGCAGAAAAAAAAAAGATAAAACCCATTCAGACTCAGGTCTGTGAATTTGAACGCTCCCACCTATTGTAAAAATGAGGCATGCCTACAGAGCTTGATTACTTCTATGCTTTGATGTCAAGTCTTCGCTCCACCCTCAGAGCATTAAATGATTTCCTTCTGTGTAATCAGATGCCTCCCCATAATATCCTCTCCGTGTTTATGTGTCTACCTCCTGTTTCCGTGAGTACACAGCAAAAGGTTTAAAAAAAAAAAAAAAAAAAAAAAACGAGGCGCCTAATCTCTAAACAATAACATTATGTCTCTGCAACAAACCCCAGCGTGTCTCCAATCGCTGTTTAAAACTGAAGCTGGTGTCTCAAAGACACTCTGTAATTATGCTCAGGTTTTTAAATGTTAGATAGATTTTTAAATGCTTTTTGTTTTTCCTCAGTGGGGTTACTTTTGCTTGCCAAAGTATTTCTACCCATTTAAACTAATCACACTGTATTCAAAAAAGTAAAAAAAATGGATTCCCATTTTTTTTTGTTGCAGTTAAAAGTAAGAAAAGTTTGCCCTGCATTTATATGCAACGCGCCAGAGTTGATGCTTTGTAGCATCGCCTTGTGGTACGTCTCTATCAGCTTTACATGTCTGCCCATTGTTTTTTTTTGCCCACTTTTCTTTGCAGAATAGCTCGGTCAGATTGGATGGAGGGCGGCTTTGAGCAAATCCTTTCAAAGTCTTGCCATAGGTTCTCGTTTGGATTTAGGTCAGGACTTTGACTGGGCCATTTTTGAATATATCTTAAAGTAACCAGTTCCATTGTAGCGATAGATGATTCTTTAGGCTCGTTGTCCTGCTGCAAAGGGAATTTCGTCAGGAGTCCCAACAAGGGCTGACCAATTAATCGCATTTGCAATATAATCACAATTTTAAAGGACACAATTTCCAAATCACAGAGGTCTGCATTTTTTGGCTATGTAAAAATTAATGGATAAGACACGTCCTTTAGGTGTGGGTAATATGTTTAAAATGGCTTTGCAGCAGGGAGATAATCTAATTGTATTACTTATTTTAGAGTTTATATAATCATATTGTTTTTACCAGAAACTTTCAGGAATCTCACCATAGCATTAAGTACCGGTCAAACTGTTTAATACATAGACTTGTTTGTTGGTTGAATTTGCACTTTATGTTCAACAAGGATTGATGTTCAACTTAATTGAAAGCAATTCTTTTGAATATTAATATTCTAATTAATAAAAACTGTTTCTTGGTTTAAATAGCCGTTGTTTACAGACATCTTTATCTACTGGTAATTTTTGTTCCGGGTGGTTAATGCTGAGAAAAGTCAAAATTCAATCGCACTTATGGTTGAAAGAAATCGGAAAACTGATTTTTTTTGGCAAAATCATACAGCGCTAGTCTCAACTCTTTTAAAGTCTCCAACAGATTTCTTTAATACTGCCCTGAATTTAGCGTAATCCATTTTTCCAATGACCAGCTTTCCTGACATTGTCAAAGGATAGCTTCGGCTCAGCCTGACGCCGCTGCCACCGTGTTTTGCCATGGTGCGTTCAGGGTCATGCGCAGTGTTAGTTTTCTGCCTCATATAGCATTTCTCTTTAATTTTGGTCTCATCTGACCTGTGCACCCTCTACCCCATTGCTTGCTGTGTCCCCTCCATGGCTTGCAGTGAGATTTTTAAGGAGACCTCTTCTTGCTACTGTTCAATGAGGGGCGTCCATCGTCGTGGTCTTGTCTAAATATTCCCACAGACATAGATCTCTGCAGCTTCTCCAGCGCAACCACAGCCCTGTTGCCTGCATCTCTGATTAATGCTCTCCTTGCCCGGCCTTCCCAGTTTTATGTGGATTTGATAGATTTGCAGTTTTGCCATACTTTTTTTTTCCCAGGTGATGGATTGAATAGAGCTCAGAGATGCTCAAAGCATGGATATCGTTTCCTGCCATGTTCCTCGGTCGTTACGATGCTGTTTTTTCTCTGACGGTCCATAAAAAAAACCCCTGTTTTTAGACCAAAATTAAATGGCAATAAATGGAGCCTGTTTACTAACTAGGTGGCATCTGGACACAGTTGGATTGACTACATTTTATTGAGGGGGATCAGAGTAAAGGGATCTGGATACA
Organism: Fundulus heteroclitus; assembly: GCF_011125445.2. Taxonomy (NCBI): domain Eukaryota; kingdom Metazoa; phylum Chordata; class Actinopteri; order Cyprinodontiformes; family Fundulidae; genus Fundulus; species Fundulus heteroclitus. The sequence goes on from NC_046369.1 coordinate 19,182,319, forward strand.
AACGTAACCCACACTTTTCACCATTTGTTTTATTTTTTTTAAACAAAGTTTGGGTTCAATACCTTGGCAAGGCCCGGGACGTCATGGTTAAAACTCCGAGACATCTGTTATTTCCAGTCGAGTGCTTTTTGGGAGAGGATGTCAGTGAAAATGCTGAGAATGCTGCTGTGCTGGCATCAGCCCGGAGACGATGGAGGGATGGACATTATGTGGTCAGCCGCCTCGCAGAACCACCTTTTCCTTTCTATTGCACCGGTAATCATTACTGAAGTGCTGAGATCTGTGCTTAGCAAATGAAGAAAGGGGGGAAAAAAAAGGGGGGGCTGTTTGTTTCTTGTCAAGCTGGAGAGTGCTGCGCTCGGACCGACTCTTGTCCGCTGAGTGGTTCACCTCCTTTATCTGCCGCTTGGTCGTTGGTCCCGAGGGACTTTGGATCGGGTTGGAGCAACAACTTCCCTTCAGACTATGCAGCCCTCCCAGTTTCTGAACCAGAAATACTTTGTTTTTACACTGTGGTAATGTAATGTACTACCAGCTCAGCTGCATGGGATTTTCTTTATTTTTTCTGTCACAAATGCAGGAAAAATAGCTTGCATACTTGATAAAAATGCATAAATGCATGAAATTAAATTAACCTTTCATTAAATGTACCATTATCCACCTCTGCTATATTTTTTTAGGATTCAGGTTGGGTTCTGGGATGGCCGTGGAAGAAGACGTGACTTTGTGTCTGTTGATTTGGCCGTCTGTGTTTTTGGTTTATTATCCCGTTAAAAGACCAGATTACCCGTCTTCTGTTCAGTGGCTGAGCCGACCAGATTTGTAAATTAAAACGTGAAAGATTTGATGATGTTTTGATGACACCAAAACAAGGTTTTCAGGGCATTTGGAAGAAAAACAGACCCACAGTATCACAGAGAATCCACCTTACTTAACAGTGAGAATGATCTTATTTTACATATATATCCTGCGTTTCATTTCTAGACCCACCTGGAGTATTTGTAGCGGTTTACGTTTGTGATAGTAGGACAGAAAAGCCTTTTTCCTGACAGAAACAACTGGTTTTTATGTTAATAGCAGAGACTATGAACTGCTCTCTTCCCTTCTTGTGTCAACTATATGAACATTTACCTTGAGGGGAGCCTCTGTTCTGTTCTGACCACTATGTCACAATACATCTCGTACTGATTCTGTTTGTTTTTTCTCTCCCTTTCTGACGGCGTTTCATCTCAGACTGGCAGATCGCCACACTGGCCATGCTTCTTGGGGGAGCAGCCCTCACCCTGCTGTCCTTCCTCGTGGCGCTGGTCTCCCTGTGCTTCAGCTCCAGGAGTCGCTGCTACAAGCCCGTGGCCGTCATGCTGTTCTCCGCAGGTCCGTAGGTTTCTGCAGTGACCGGGAAATCCCTTCCAGGGCTGAACAATTAATCGCATTTTCAATATAATCGTGATTTAAAAAAACGCAATTTCCAAATCGCAGAGCATGCAATTTTTGGCTATGTAACAATTAGGGAATTAGACACGTCCATTAGGTGTCGGTAAAATGTTTAAAGTGGGTTTGCCTCCACATGGAAGACGGTTGCAGCAGTGAGATAATCTAATTTTATTACTTCTTTTAGAGTTTGTATAATCATACAAAGCATTAAGTACAGGTCAATCAGTTTAATACATGGACTTGCTTGTTGGTTGGACTTTGCACTTTATGTTCAACAAGGATTGATGTCCAATTAAATTTAAAAGCTGTTCTCTTGAATAATATTCTGATCAATAGAAACATTAAAAGTTCATATTTAAAATAGTCCTTGTTTACAAACATGTTTATTTAGAGGCTATTTTTGTTGCTTGTGGTTAATGCCGAGAAAAGTCAAAATTGCAATTTTGGTTTAAATATATCGTAGGCAGAACGCAATAATTTCTGCTCCAAGTTTAGATGCTGCGGGTCTTTTAGCAACTAATCCACATGGTGAGGAAACAAATTGATTTGTTGTTTGTATATATTTTTAAACACATGATAAATTAAACTGAAAAAACAATCGCATTAAATCGCAATATTAAGAAAAAAAAAATCACAATTAGATTATTTTCCAAAATCGTTCAGCCCTAATCCCTTCTGTTAATTTTTTTTTTTAAAAACACATCGTTGATCTTGTTTTCCTTTTACAGTGGTCCTTCAGGTCTGCAGCTTAGTCTTGTTCCCGATCAAGTTCATCGAGACGGTCAGCCTGAGAGTGTACCACGAGTTCAACTGGGGCTACGGCCTAGCCTGGGGATCCACCATCTTCTCCTTCGGAGGCGCCATGCTCTACTGCCTGAACCCCAAGAACTACGAAGATTATTATTAAAAGATGTCAGAAAAGGCAAGGGGGGTAAAAAGTGTTCTCATGCTGTAGTTTTATGAACTCTCTCTGTTCCACAGTGCACAACCACAGAGGGGAAGGGACAAAATGTGCGTGCCGAGTTCTGCCGTTTGATGCTAGTGAACTTATTGTCTGAAAGACTATCTTCCCAAAACTGGACCGGACACCACGACTTCTCTTTGTAGGCTAAACCGCAAGCCCCGATCAGAAATTCAAAGCCAGCGAGGAGAAGACATTTGGGTCATAATAGCACTAATCGGATAATTACGTGCAGTTCATGTAGGAACAGGGGAATAACAACCTAGTCAGAGCAGAGAGGAAGATGTCCTGCCCCAGCGATATCCTGGTGATGACAAAGCGAGGAAGATGGGGAAACATTTTACATTTCCCCAGAGATGTATCTCATCTGGATCATGACCAACCTCTTTGATTTCAACAAGAATGATTTTTTTTTTTATTACCATGGAGCAATATGTTATCCTCAATTCCTATCAAAACCCTGAATAATTATTTATAATAAGCTAAGGGCTATTTTAAAAGGGGAAAACATTCCACAGCACTCTTCTAAATTTGATACCAGTGAGAGAAACATCTGGTGGTTCATTATTAGCACAATCAATCAGCGTGTCAATTTACCAACACAGTTTTAGTCACTGGTGTATTTTTATTTTTAAATATAAATTTAGTGTACCATATGTAATTATGTGTGCATAATCAAAGAGTATGCAGTCGCAGGAGAAGGAGCGGGAAGGAAAATAGCAAATGACCATGACTGCTGAGTGAAGGCATGTGTCTGGATCAGGAGTGTCCAAAGTGCAGCCCGTGGGCCATTTGTGTCGGTCCAAATGTTTTTTGTGTGGCCCTCTGACCACAATCCAAGAATGGTAACAAAAACCAAAAAAATAAAGAAAAAATAAAATAAATTTGACCTTGCTGCTGAGGCGGTTAAAGCAGATGGTACCCTTTTTAAAACCCTCTAGGCCAAGATTTTCTCTGACGAGATGCAGAGCAATTAAAACCCTAAAATGGAAAGTGTTTGGTACAAGAGAAGAGAAAGTATTCAGCTTTTATTAACCCAATTTTTTTTTCAGGCTTGAATATTATTGAAACTAAATCAAATTGTAGAATATAGACCCTGCTACTTTTTCTCAAAAGCATCACAGATGGTTTAAACTTGACTAAACTACAGCAAGTTTAAACTTTCTGTAACTTAGCCACGTTCAGAGCCACTTCTCTGAAACAGCAAGGCTTTTTAGAGGAAAAAGTGACATATCAAGATCTTGTTCCTAAAAGTTTTACACCAAAAAAGTAGAAAACATTTAAAAACAAATGATTGTGCCTTTTAAAAAGGCAAAAAACATTTCAGCTCAGATTGTAGAACTGAACCACAAAAAGTCCCAAGACACTTGGTTTCCGTTCTACAATCATTTACAGATCTAGAGTAAAAAATACCTGAAAAAACATTTTACTGTTTCAAACTTTAAAAAGTTGTAATTGTTTAGGCCTGCGAGTGCTTTCAGTTTGACCATTTTCTGGCCAGCGGTGGGAAAAAGTTAGGATGCCCCTGGTCTGCATGATCACGCTGCCCACCATGTGCTCACAGCGCTCCCCATGTGACGCCTGCTTATCTTCCCACTCTGCAGAAATGGTTCATTAAAGGGGGGGGGGGGGAAAAAAAAAAAAAGTCTCTGTAGTTTAAGAATGTTGTATATTTAGTTTTTATATCAAAACAATAAGCGTATTTAATGTAACGGAGTGCAGCGTGGTCAACCTGATCACCGATATCTTAACGGTGGTCCTAAACTTCTCCCGCTTGGTCTTCACAGAGTGAGAGCATGTGCATGCCGCTACTGTTTGCTGCAGTGTTTCTGATTATCAACATAAACATGTACTGAAAGAAAAAAAAAATAAAATAAAGCATTTTATTCAGGAAATCACAAGAAAACTGTGCAGTCTTGTGTCGTCAAGTCACATAGAATCAGCTCTTTTATTAAGTACAGCAAGTTGAGGCATTTACACAGGAAATCCACATCCTCTGAACACATAATACATGGTGGCATAATATGCATAAAAGTACAAGGAGCATACTTTTTTTTATGCAAGTGTCTCTTAGTGTTCTCTCAGTGATACGAGCTCTCACGTGGAGCCGGGATACAGTGTACAATCTACAATTCGCATTTGTCACAACTTTACATACCACTTTTGTTCTTTGTTCTGCCGTCATTGAGCGACGCCTAAGGTCTCGGGTTAAAGTGGACGTGCCTCCGGTCTGAGTTCAGTAATCGGCACAGTGTAAACAGGGCAGTCACTCTCTTCTGCCTGGAATGTTCCCTCGGTTAAACCACGGCCGCGTCTCCTTGATCCATAAACCGCTTTGTTACACTCACTGCTGCAAGTCGCACCCTTTTTCCGAGCCCCTTTGCTCGACGCACACCAGGAAATGCATCGTCACGCCGGAGAAAACTATGGTCATGGTGCGCAGTCGTGGAGGACAAGTAGTCAGAGGGGAGATAGTGGCTCTTCCTCAGCAGGTAGGAGGGGGCGGGGCTTGTATATCCATTGACGGGGGCGCAGAGGTCAAGACGGATTGTGAGGGGTCGGGGCTCCGGGCGTCCAAAGATTCGCGTAGATTAGGAGCGGGGGATGGGCGATGCCGTGCCATGCTAAGCTCAGCTGTAGCGTGGCATCTCGCACGCCTCACAGCGGTTGAGTGCAGGGTGGTTGAGGAGGGTGCAGCTATCACAGTTCCAGTGAGCGCCTTCGAAATCCTCGTCTCTCTGAGGCGTTGGCTTGGAGGCCTGCTCCCCTTCTACCGAAAAACAGGAAGAGAGGAGGTTTAAGCACAAATAATACCTCGTTCACTGCAAATTATTTGAATCTTATCAAGATAAAAAAAAACTTAGATTTAGAAGTGTTAGATCGTTTATCTTGTTTTAAGAGTGAATTTCTTATTTTAAGTGTTCAACTTTACACTATAATCTTAAATCAAGCACAACCTTATCTTTTTTTTTGTCTCAAATAGGCATGACATCTTAAAATGAGGTAAATAACTGTTAAAATAAGATCTTTTACATCTCTCCCCCAAATTCTCATCAAAATAAAGCTTGTTTTAAGATTCAGTAACAAACTCAAGTTGCTCGATTCAAGAGTCACACAAAAAAAGCACCTAAATTCTGGTGATAAAACACAGACGGCAAACATTTCAGGGGCTGAAACTCAATGCATTTTTATCGAGCGGTGCATTAAAGCAAAAAAGCCTATTCAACTCAAAGCACTGAAAGACATGGACACAATAAAACGCAAGGTTCTTGTCTAGTTTCCATCTCAGAGCAAGGCCAAAGTAGAGTCGTAGAAGATAAATACAACGCTGCAGCTTTAGAGGAAGACGGGTGTCCCTTAAGGGTCAATGTCGGGACTAATTGTCTGTTTTCCATTTTATGAATCTTGGGGTAGGTCTAGATCGTGCAACGGATATACATTTCCAGAATTTCAGTAAGTATAGACATAAAATTCACCATTAATTCATGGCAAACATTGCTGCAGCGCCCAGACTTTAAAACTAAAACCTGCAAAGAAACAGATGCAGACAGACAGAGACATCGGAGGAGCGGTCAGAAGTTTTAGAGCATTGGACTGGAAATATTTCTCCGTATCATTTCCTCCCCCATATTTATCCAGACCTAAAAAAATATGTGAATTAAATTTCCAAACAGCAGAACAGAGAGGTCTTTCAAACACGTATGCAGACTAATTTCCAGACCAACTAACTTTGAATCATTAATCCTAACTTGGCAATTTCAAATCATTTATTAAAGCCGCTTTAGCTGAAGACCTTCACTGTTTTTAAATCCAGTTTTCATTGAATACTCATTCTTTTTCATGTTTTGGGTAATTGTTTTGTTGTCTAGAATCTAGTTCTTCCAGTCTGTGTACAAGATTGTTTTGCGGCTCATCTTGACCCTGACTTCCTGGCAGAAGAGACATTGTGTCTCAATGAGACATTCCTGGTTAAATAAACTTAAGTGAAAAGGGTCAACAACTAGATACTCGGCTTGGAAACTAAAGTTTCCCAGTTCTCAATTAAAACTCAATCTAATTTAAGGAATTAAGACTTATTTTCATATCCTTATTATCATAAGTCTTTCATCATTCACACAAACACATTTCTCACCTTTCTTCCCTGGATTGGTCGGCGCCAACGGACCAGAATGAATGTTGTCATAAAAGTTGCTCATTGCTTTTGGGTCAAACTTCCCTGTGGAGAAAAGCAGAAATAAGACCAAGAGTCTTTGTTTAATCCCGACTGTCCGGTACACCTAAAAGGTCCAATCAGTTTAAGCTGCTCGCAGAGACAAACTAAAATAAAAACTTTAGATTTTGCAGTTTTTCCCCCCCTTAAACCTTCTGCTTTAAATTGTACAAATAATGTAATTTATGTGGTTATTTAGGCATCTGATGAAATAACAGCATGACCAGAAAAGGCTCAATATACAAGCTTAAACCCCTCACAACTGTTGACATGATCATGCAAACATGCAAGAGATGACTGAAAAAAAATACACTTGTACATTTACATGTCCATTGTAAAGTATATATAAAAAGCTTGTGCTCAGTCCTTTAGAGTCAGAACTCAGCAGAGCCACTTTTCACTGCAGTTGTACTCAGAATTATAATCAGCTTTATTGGCTGTGATTGTGTGAATCAAGTAGTTTGCCTTTGGTTACAGGGCTCACCGTTTACAGTCATGGGGTATAAATATACAAACAGCAGCATGTACCAGTACATGTGAGTTTTTTTTTGATAATGTGTAAGGAAAAGAAACACTAGGTTGTGTTAGCTCAAATGTACTCATATTGTTTCAAAGCAGTGTAGCGGACTACGGAGGCTGTAATGTTTATTGTGTTCATCAGGGAGAAAGCCTAGACCCGTACAGGTCCTGAATGGAGGGACGTTCAGCCCAGATGATCCTCTCCACACACCTAACTGTTTGTTTCAAACCACAGAATGATGGATGAACAATGAACAGACTGAACGACAGCAGTGCAGAAGACGACCCGCCGCTCCTGCAGGATGTTACACTTGTTGAGCTGCAGCAGGAAGTACAGTCTCTGCTGGGTACCTATGTGTGAGGACCAGCTCAGGTCCAGAGAAAGGTTGGCTCCTAGGAACCGGAAGTGATCCACAATAGACACAGTGTTATAGCTGCGGGTCACTTTGGAAACATCTCCAGCTTCACACATCAAGAGAATAAAACCCCCCACTTTTGGGGAAAATAATCAAAGTTCAGTACGATATGCAGTGTCTATAAAACAGCAGGTTTCAAGTCATTCAGCATATTCTCTGTTGGGTTTCTGTTTTTTTTTCTTCCCCGACTGAGCCATTCTAACACATGAATGTCCTTAAATGTAAACAAGTCCAGCATAGTTTGCATTTAGTCCTGTTCTCCTGTCTCAAGTCTATTGCAGTCTCAGGAAAGATCCTGATCCTTAATCTGTATCTCAGAACGTAAATGCTGTAAAATACTTAAATCTCTGAGAAAGAGGCTTTGATGAGAGCGTTTCTTTCTCTCCATACCCGTGGAGACACTGAAAGTCCAACGCTTCATTTAATAAAATATTTTCAATTTTTGTATGATGGATTAAACAGTGTTCTGTTAGATGTTCAAAGCTAATTAGATGCCTTCTGAAGGCAGAGCAAAGAGAGCTGAAAATGAACCCAATTCACCCCTTAGATTTTCATCTTATTCCTTCTATAACTTCTGAATTATGCTCAGCTTTGTGTTGGGCAATCACAACTGTGTTGTACTGCTTTTCACAATAATAACTATGTTAATACAGTTTTTTTTTTTGTGCGTGTGTGGGAGGTTAAAACCATAAACATATTTATAGATTTTATCCTAATTCAAAGTGCAACTCCTAAAATAGACCAAATCACAGAAAAAAAAAACTAAATCCTCTTTATTTGTCATTGCAACTTTGCAGGTTCCAATGAAACTTGACCTCTGCTTTTAACCCACCCCTTAGGAAGCAGTATTTAGCATCAGCTTCTCCCTTTTCCAGGGGTCACCACAACAAGTCTTTACAACTTGCACAGAGAGTTTTTACGCCGGATGCCCTTATTGACGAAAGCAGAATGAACAAACTAAACAGACAAATGACTGAAACTAATTTTCCACACATTATGTAATAGTTATATTAGTTATGCAACCAACAAGGGTTTTGTAACAACCAAACTGAGCACCGACAGGGTGGGGGTCCGTTATGGATCAGCTTGTTACTATTTAAACAGAGTAAGACAGCCTCTCCATCATTTTAGGTCCAACTCTGCCTGCTTTGATGCCTGATTCTTTTTTAAATTTAAAATCAGAAACACACTCAAAGCTTGGTTTATGTAGGAATTCATCATCGTATTTGTGTGTGTGTGTGTACTCGTACAAGCAGCTGAGTGAGAACATATTTGTCATTTTTTACCACCAAAGCAGTTAAAAAAAAAAACTGGGCTGGGGATTAGATTTAGATCTAAGGTTTCAATTAGGTTTAGGTTAGGATGAGGGTAAGGTGTGTAATGGTAATGGTTAGATTTAGGGTAAAGGTCAGGGTAAGACCATAGAAAGGGTTGTAAATGAATAAAAGTCAAGGCATAGTCCTCAGTAAGTATTTAAAACAAGGGTAGGTGTGTGTGTTTTTGTACTTGCAGCTGAGTGAGAACATTTTTTGAGCATTTTACTGTAAAGTGAAAACCTTTTTCTGGTCCTCCCTTTTTCCTGGGCTAGGAGCTAGGTTTAGGACTAAGGTGACAGGTTAGGGTTTAGATATGTACTGGTAAAAGTTAGGTTTATTGTTAGGGCCAGGGTTAGGCCATAGAAAGAGAAGAAAATGAATGGAAGTCAATGGAATCCAAAGCATGGTCCTCGGTAAGTATTTTTAAAACCAGGGTGTGTGTGTGTGTGTGTGTGTGTGTGTGTGTGTGTGTGTGTGTGTGTGTGTGTGTGTGTGTGTGTGTGTGTGTACCTCTGGACTGCAGCAGATCTGTTTCCTTCAGAGTGCAGTCAATATCAATCTGCAGCTGTCTGTTCTGAGTTCGAAGTCGGGTAATCTCCTCAGGCTGCAATCAATGAAAACATCCCGGTGAGTTTAGATAAGCGTCGACTCAGGTCATATTCCCATTATGACTTTGAAAATGTCTTTATGAAACAAATAAGTAAAAATCAGCTTTTAACGATGAAGAGAAGTGTTTCTTGCACACTGCACCATTTTAGATGTAACCGAATGTCAAGTGTCCTTTCGTTTGCTTTTTTTTTTGCCACACTTCAGATCAGAAAGCTAATTAAATATCTGATAAAAATATTGTGGGCAAATACAAAAAGCCAATTTTTAAAAAGAATATTTTACCTACTAAAAAGGGAAAAAGCTAAGAAACGTGGTCCTATGAAAAAAGGTTTTTCTGCCCCCTAAACCTAACAACCGGTTCTGCTACCCTTGGCAGCAATGGATGCCATCAAGGATTTGGGATAACTGAGTCTTACAAGCTTGAATTAACTTAAAGTTCATGCCTCTAAATGGGATGTGAATCCGGGCTTTGACTAGGCCAGTCGAGACCCTGTTTTGAGCCATTCTGGGGTAGACTAGCTAATGTGCTTCAGATTACTGTCCCGCTGCACAACACAACTGTGCTGGAGCCTAAGATTGCAAACTGATTGATAATGTGTAGCACTCTAAGTCCAGCTATCATCTGCAATTATTTCAAAGATGAAATCATGGATTCTGACAGATCAGATGTGATAGCAGCAGCAGCGTGTGCGTCCTCCTGCTCTGCCATGTTTGTGTTGGTTCAGCTGTGGACTCAGCAGCTCTTGCTTATGTAGCAGCGGTATGTTCTGCCTTAAACCACGATACTACAACCTGATTGGCCCAAAACCGTTTTTTGGTTCGGACACAAACAGTTGAAGCCGCAGCGATACAAGACGGATTCGCGTGTGTTTGTGAATGCACAAAAAAAACAAAACACAAGGTTGTGGTTTTTAGGGCAAGTCCTCCAGGTCCTGCAGAAGTAAAGCAGCTCCAGATGATCATAATCATCATACTAACTCATATGATGTGTTTTAACCCGGGTATAACAGCATCTAACCCACAAGTTAAAACTTCAACTCAAGGCCCACAAAATATTTACCCTAAGATCTTTTAGGACTGGCAAACAGTGTTATTCCTCATTATGTAAAAATGTGAGACAGGCCTTTGTGTCTTTTTTTTTTTTTTTTTTGAAGAGTCCAGAGGATTTTTCCTTGGAACTCTCCCATGGGGGCCATTTTTTTTGCCCAGTCTTTTCCTTACTGTTGGATTTAGGAACGCTGAATTTAAACGAGCAAAGGCGGCAGAGCTTTAAGGCACATTTGAGATCCTCAACATTTTTTTCCCCCCTCCTAAACATAACTTCCGAGAACCTTTAACCTACCTAGGCCGTTTTTTTTTGTGTGTGCATTTCCATTTTGGGGTCTGAAAGTTTATTTATGTGGATTACAACCCTACCGCAACCGTGAAGTCCAGAATGTGATGAAAAACAGTGAAATCAGACAAATACGGCATTTTTCTGCGATTGTTTCATGGCTTAAAAGTCTCGTACTGCCGCTCCAAGCTGTGTGAGATCTCAACTGTGCTGAACGGGACTCTTGGAAAGAAAGGAGCGCTCCAGTCAGGATTACAGTCAGCTATTGGGAAAAATGAGGACATTTCATGGCAGCTAATTGCCAAAACTGAGTGAGTATCACTTCCAACTCAGAGGAAGTTTGTGCTAATCAACAGATCTTTGACTCTGTGGTGGCGTCAGCCACCTTCTATGGTGTAGTTTCTTGGAGCAGCAGCTTATCTACAGCTGAGAGGAAGTGGTTTGATAAGCTCCTCACGAAGGGCAGCTCCTTCCTAGGATGCCCCTCCGACTCCATGCCCGAGGTGGAAGACAGAAGGACTGTTGCAGAAACAACATCCCTGTTGGACCGTGACGTCCACCCCATGCATGGAGCAGGTGCAGAGCTCCTTCAGTGACCGTCTGCTGCATCCTTGCTGCAAAGCGGAGCAGATCCTTCCTCCCAGCAGCTGTTACACTTTATAACCATCGCTGCTCCCAACGAGCTCGATAAGTGTTTACATTGCTGCTGTTTTTGCATTTCTGTAAATAGTTTGTTTTTCATGCATATACGTACACATTTTGCAGATTTTTTGAAATCACCATCGTACATACTGGAACTTTAAAATTTGGATTTGTCGTAAAAAAAACAAAAAAACATAAACAAAAAAAAAACACTAAACTATGTATGATGATGTTTATACAGCCCCCAAAAATGAACGTGTGGTTTGATAGTTTTTTTCACTAAGGTTGCATAGGGGCAGCAAAAATATCAGTATTTTCTAACAGGGCTAATGCAGTTAATCTGTGCTATTTAGCAATAAAATTGAACTTCTTATTCAGAATCAGAATCCTTTATGTAGCTGCTACTCCAAAGCAGCCTATTCAATAATTGGTTACCGTATTTTTCAGACTATGCGGTGCACCTAAAAAACTTAAATTTTCTCATAAAGTTGATGGTGCGCCTTATAATCCGGTGCACTTTATATATGATTACCGTTATTGTTACTAACTGATTTTTTGTGATACAATACAAATCTGTTAAAATGTGTAAGGACAACTTTGGTCAGCAACAAAGCCACTCTGCTCAATGGATATTCAGAGCATTACGGTGCACTGTGTCACTACCACTGAGCTATATAATACACTGGAGTGCTAATCGCCGCTGTTAGAATGAGTCACTTTGGAGCCACCAGCCGCCATATTGGTACTCCCTATTTTCCCCCAGTAACTAGGCAATATGTGCGCTACAGCATCGAATAACAAGGATTTTCCTCATGTTCAGGGGGGCTTAAAACTTTTAAAATGTCAAATGCCATTTACTTTTATGCTATGTTCTAAAACTAGCAAGTACTGAGAAAGTCATGTGCTGAAATATTTAGCATTTTATTAATAAAAAAAAAAATATATATATATATATATATATATATATATATATATATATATATAAAATAATATAAATAATATATAAATAACATTTATAAATAACAATATACAAAAACATATATTTACATATATGTATACATATATACACATATATACATATACACTTATTTATATATACACATATATACATATACACTTATTTATATATACACATATATGTATATATTTAATATGAACAACATGTAAAATATTTCAGCACCTAATTTCCTAGTAGTTAATAGTGTTAGTACATCCACTGACTGTAGAATTACCTGTGAAACGTTTTCACACAGCCAGAAAACTGCTTGTTGTTGCAACCAAATCCTATGGGATTCTGTGAGAGTAGGGAGTAGCAAGATGGCGGCCAGTGACTTCAGTCTTTCTGAAAAAACTCCAGTGCATTATATAGCTCAGTGGTCACTACCTGATCGCACCCCTGAGCTGTCTACAAGACAGATAGCTCTCCCTCTCAGGAGAGAGGTGTGTACATGGAGGGGCGGAGTGATATTACACACTTGGGAAGAACATTTAATGCTCATTATACCCCGTTGCACCTTATGGTCCCAAAAATGTGATAGTTGTTCTTTATTGATTTTTAGTTTTTTTAAAGAATTGGGTTGTTGGGCTTTAACTTCTGCATGTCCTAGCCATAAAATATATTGCCAAAAACATGTTTTAAAAAAAAAACAGCAATAAATTGTAAGTACTTTTTATCATAACTTTTATCATTATAGCAATAAACATTACAAAACATCATGGTAAACCTTTAAGTCCATATCACCATGCCCTAGTTCAAGGTCTATCCAAAAGGTCCCACGTCCTTCGCAGAGAGGTTTTCTGAGTCGATTTCTAAACTCTTGTCTGATTTGGCCCCGGTTCCTGCAGTGGAAACACAGGGGGTGGGGGGTCCTGAAAAGTTTCCTACAGCAGAAGCACACCTTTAGATGTTATTCTTGGTTCCTTGGGACCTCCTGGATGAGTTGTCAATGTGCTGTTCCATGCTTTCCCCCATTTATGGATAACGGCTCTCACTGTATATGAGCAACGTCCCAAAGCTTTGGAAATGGCCTTGCAGCCCTCTCCAGACCCAGAGATGTGTGGAAAGGGACTGGATGGCTGTTAGTTTCTCATCTGTTCTTAAATTTCTTTAGATCAGGCCACAATATGCGGCTTTTCAAGGTGTTTTAGCCTAATTCGTGTCGTAATACTGCTTCTAAGTAAGTGGTTTCTTGATTGCAGGAGTTGGGCCTAGATGCAGTGAGTGAAACTGAACAAAGAAAAGCGGTTACTTTATGTTTAGAAAAGGGGGGGCAATTGGTTTTTTCTACATAGGAACAGCTTGGTTTGAATAGTGCTTGTTTCTCAATAAGTTATTATTAGAAAAAAAAAACATTTTTGCCATGATATCCTTAACTGAAATATCATGACAAAAGACGGAAAAACAGACAGAATCTATAAGGTGCATATTTTCATTCTTACTCTGGGTACAAGATGTGTGGAGTTGACTCGTCGAAAACGCCTTTGGAGGGCGTCGTACTCCATGTTATTGACGTCGCCCTTTAGCTGCTCCAGCTTCTGCTTCTCCATGTGCAGCTCCTTCACCAAACGCTCCATCCTCGCCCGCTGGTGGAGCAGAAGAGCTGTGGAGACGGACATCAATTATAGACGGGTTGGAAACGCACGACTAAAGAACGCTGTGTAATTTAGAACCATGTTTCACTTCAGTGCTCTGTTGCTACTGCTCCATACCAACAAACACACCCAAGAGGGACGTGATGCCAACTCAACAGGACAATTGTGTCATGGCACAAAAAAAAAAAAAAAAGAACTTAATTAGCTTTTAACCAAAACTAACAGTATGTTTAGTAACGTATTTGGACTACAAAACTTTTTATCTCACGTATTAAGATGTTAGCGGTTAAATAAAGGGAAGCAAATTGAGAAATTTAGCAAATACGAATCCACTATACATAGAAAAATGTCACAAGCTGTATTTTACTATGATTATAAGTCAATAAATTGGACATTTTAAAACAAAGTGCCATTTTATAATTTCTTCCTGCAGGAAAATAATATAAGGAGGTAAAATGTGCATAATCACAACATGGTTGCCTTTTTAACTTTGCATTTTATATACATTTTACATGCCTAAAACTTTTTAATTATGCTGTCATAAATTATCTGAACTTAGAGACGCACCGATTCAGTTTTTTCCGATCCAATCTGATACCGAAAGCTGGGCTGAGCGTTTCAGTCGATACCAATCCAATACTACTGTTGAATGAATAAACTGTGTACTTTGCCATGTGAGTGAAGTTATCAGGCTTGGAATAAACATTGTTAAAAAGTTATTTAGCATGGTGCTTTTGGTGGAGCTTATTTATGTTTGTGGTGTGAATTTACCAACCTTATCACCCCCCCACACACACACACACAACTTATGCATTGCAGATGCTGCATGTTGCAGTAGGACTTGTTGGCGTATCAAGTTTGAAATGTTTCTAAAGTAGCAGACTTGGCTCGGTCCGCCACTTGCTCCATGTTGCTCTGTGTTTGCTCCTCGCTAGCTGCTGTGCATAATCGGCGTTGTAAACATAGAATAGCAGTGACTATATCGCCGTGACTGTATTGCTGTTTATGATAATAAAAAAAAAAAAAGAAAAGAAATGACTGGACCGGAATGCTGGATTGGCATTAATCATCTGATATCCAATCCAGGTAATTAGTTAATATCGGAGCCGATATCGGATCAGTGCATCTTTAAAAACAAAAAAAGCAGGTGTTCTTAGTTTTGAGGTACATGATGAAGACATTATTTTTTTTTTTATGTTTTTCAGTATTTGACCAAGGGAGAATAGTCCAAATCTGATTTCTGGACAACTGATTGGTGCCCATCTGGTTCAAACACAACAGAGACATGTTTACAAGTTGAAGTTTCCTTTACATTACATTATTAAATTACATTACATTATTAAATTAAAACATATCTGCAACTCCCACCATTGTAGATGTGCGGCTTTATAAAACAGAGCACAGCTTTGTAACTATGGGCCTTTGACAATTATAAAACATTTTACCTGTCAATCAAATCTAGGTAATGTTTTCTGATCAGGTTTATGTTGTTGTTTTACTCTAAGCCAATTATGACACAAACTAATTTCTGTAATAAAAGCATTGAAAGGAAACACTTAAAGACCCAACAAAATCTAAATATATCCATTTAGTCTTAACTTTAAAGAGCTATTATAAAACTGGCCGATTTCAGTCTCTGGATGGTAGTTTGGTGCATCTCCAATCTTTTGCATCCCCAAACCCACACAAAGCCAACTTAAACAGAAACTTAAATCAAAACCACAAATAATATTAATGCACAATAAAAAAAAAAGAAAAAAAAAAAAAAAAGAAGTTTCATTCCTTACCTTGTGTGTAAGCGTAGTCATCAGAGGCGGAGCTTGAACGCCGGGACATTTGCTGAAACTGACTGACGATGTTCCCTGGCAGGGCGGAGATGGGCAGGATAGGTGCTGGGGTAGTGCTGTGCTCACCCTGATCTACAATGTTGAGAAGAGACTCAGCTTCAGTGACAGGTGGTGAGCTGGGCGGTCTTTGAACCTGGCCTCCGGGGGACAACTTAAATTTGGAGGTATAGGCAGACTGGCCTGGCTGGGGGGAGGAGGCCTGCAGAGGCCTTGCGTTGCCTTGGTGCTGCAAGTACATTCCAGGGTGGAAAGCCGCCGGTCCAGGAGGTCCGCTCATCGGGATGCCCCGCGAGGGGGAGCTGGGCGAGGGGCTTGTGGCCATGTAAAGCGAGGCCTGGGGATGCTGGGTGTGCACAGGTGAGTTGCTGCGAGGCCGTGGGCCTTCGAAAGTGATTTCGATCTGCTTTGTATGAGGGTTTTTCGTTTGGTAGGGCCTGTACTGCTGCGGGGGTTGCTGCTGGTGGTAGGGCATATTTATTAGGGTTGGAGGGCTAATGGGATGGAAGACATATTGCTGCTGCCCAGGCTGTAGCTGTGTTTGTGGCTGGACCTGATGCTGGGGCGAGCTGTAAGGAGAGCCGTATGTGGGAGTACTGTACGGGGACTGCTGATGCTGATAGACGGGCGCCGCCGAGGCGGACCAGGGAGCCGGCTGTGGACTTTGAGAGGGTGAGGGTCGATTGTACAGGGTGGTGTTGGTGCTGTTAGGGTAGTGCCCAGGGGGAATCTGCAGAGCCTGGTGGACGGTGGGTATGGTTTGCGGAAGAGTGACCGATATGGGGTTCATGGGATACCGTGGGACTGGGGTGTACGTTGGGGACATGCCTTGCATCGTGGGCGGAGGCGTGGGCGTGTTGGACGAGCGGCTCTGATCGTTCATAAAAAAAGGATTGAAAGTGGGGGACGGGGCCATGGTGGCAGGAGCCGAGAGCGGTTCAGGGTAGCTGGGCCGCTGGGGGTCGATGTGACTGTCGCTGGTGCTGTGCACCAAGGGTCGCCCCACTCCTGCCCCTCCTCCGTTTGACATGCCGGCCTCCGCACCTGGATAGCCCAGGCTAATGCGCAGCATGCGGTTTCGACTCATCCGCATCTCCTCTGGACTGTGGTGGAAGTCTCCATAGAGATATCTGTTACTTTCCTGAGACAGCAGGTGGCAGCAAATATCCAGGTTATTGTTGTTCTGAAAGAGTGAGAATGCTGAGTTAGGATTGTTTCAGTGCTCTTAAATAACAGAGTTCAAAAGATCACCTTCTAACCTTACAGCTCAAGTCAAAGCAGGGAATAAAACGCTGGTGAACCGTGGTTTAGAAACCAACTAGTTCAGTCTTTTGTTGTACTATATTCAAATTAATTTTATAAAACCTGACAAAGAGCAAAAAATGTGCAATAATATAACATGTCTTCTTGCATATGACTGATAATAAACCTCATAAACTCAGACTCATTGAGTGGAGTTAGGTTAAATACATAGGAGCAAATGGAGAAAGGAAGTAAATAAGAATCCTGCGTAACACCTAAAGTTAGTCATTTTATTTATATATCAAACATTTCTGATAGTTTAAAGTAAATATTTTTAAAGCAATGTTGATAATTGCCACTTATAAGGCTTAGTGGGATAAAAGGAATATTACATATAAAAAAAGCTGGCCTTTAACTGTTCATAAATTACATTTTCTTTCTTGAAACATGCATCTTTATTCCAAACATTTTACTTATACCTTTATAATGATTATATTAAAAAGGTCTAGTAGGATCTATTCACATTCACCCCAGTCATGTTGCACAACCCTAAAAATATACCTGCATCCAAATAACAGCTACGACAAATACTTAGATTACTTTCCTTATGTGATCTTTACAACAAGGGTGGTCACAACTGTGAAATTTTAGTAGCCACATATTTATAATTGTATATAACTTCTAAGTAACCATCAGTTTGTCTTTACTGTTAAGGTTCATGCTACTGATTCATCACAAAGGGATTGGGACTTCTTTCAAAAAATCCAACAGAAATGTACTTAATTATATACATAACAAAACATAACTACACCTAAATATTAGCACATGCAAACAGCACGACTCATAATGCATATTAATGGTATTCAGCTTCAGGTCTAAATTACTTATTTACTCAAGAGAGTCTGATCTGCTTTCTAGAGCATGCTTGAAAATCTACTGTAAAGACAATCAAACAGATAAATATTTTTTTAAAAAGAACTTGCAAATAGATTTTCTTGTTGCAGAAAACCAACAATCCTGTACCCCCAGACAACGTTTTAGAGAATAAGCTCAAATCCATCTGCGATGTGCACTTACCTGCAGAAGGACCTGAGACACAACTACCTCTGGGATCTCCGGGAATCGCTGCTTGAGGTCTTGCAGGACGTGGTAGTCCACTTGAGAGCCTCCCTGCGCCATCCTGAACCCACACAGCGAGTCAAAGGGCCCACAGATGCAAACGGCGTCTCATCCCCTGAGGAAGCAAGGCAGATAAACGACAAAAGCGGGTGATCAAGCTAAACGAAACAGGAGGGAGGGGGGGGAAGGTGGTTGCATTAAACCTGTCAGGAATCTTGGCCTTGCTATATGCTTTAAACACACCCTATGTGTCTGCAGTGCTGTCATTACAGACATCAGAGAAACAGTCTATAGGGTGTCAATAACAACAATGCATACACTTCTTTAACATAAACAAAACATTCAAATTCACCATAAACACAGGGACAACTTAAACAAGGCTTGTGCACGTTCACTCACGTCAGCGTTGATCTCCAAGGAGCCTGCCGCTCTGCTGTTTGTTTAGCCATACTTTTTTTTTTTTTTTTTTTGTTGCACCAAGCAACGACGACATACCGCCGTCAGCTAGCAGGCTACTTATCAACGTCAGTTAGCCTCCGGAACGCGACCCAAACACAGCCGCACCTGTTAGCTGCGCGGCGGCGGCGGCGGCTGCACCGAGGCGGCGGGAGGGGGGGGAAACACACAGAGCCACTGTCCCTGAGAGATTGCCCGGTGTCCCCTGGCACAGACCCATCGGCCCAATCCTCTAAACAGGATGACTCGTTAAATAAGATTAACCCAGCTCCTAAAGAACTGCCAAGCGGCTAGCTTTGCTAATGCTAACGCCAGGCTGCTCAGCTGTCACAGACCCCGCTGGCAATGGACCGGCCAGCTAACTATGCTAAAGCCAACCAACGGCTTCGTTGGACTTACCGTGGGTTAAAAGTCTCCGTTGCGTTCAGAAGCATAGCCGACTGTGAAGGGACGCCGCCATATTTCGGAAACGACGGGGAGGACGTTCTGCAGTTTGTTTGCTTCGGCTAAATAGCTTGTAGTTTCACATTACAGCGTCGGTCGGGCCCCTGCAACTGAACTGCAGAGCGGTTCAGTTTATCGCGATACTGTCAGGATTTCCCGGTGTGTCGCCGGAAAAGGCGCCACACCGCAGCTCGAGACGAAAACGTTGCATCGGATGATTTTTCGGCGAGAGTTGTCAGGGCAGGGGGACGCACTTTGCGACGCAACACCGAACCAGGAAGTTGTTCATGTTTGACGCGAAAGCGTGAGAAAGGAGAAAACCTCACAAGCACATAAATAAATAAATATATATACTTTATAAATTGCAACAGAAAACTATTCTAAGTATATTTGGAGATGTGTTTTTTTTAGCTAAATTGGAAATTGTTTTTTTATATGTTTATTTTCTGCAAATTGATTTGTTAAAAGCAATAATATATCAATGTCCATATGTTGTCTGTTTATTTTTTTATATATATATATATATATATATATATATATATATATATATATATATATATATATATATATATTTGTCTATTTTTATACATTCATTTATTTATTTAGTTTGTTATCTTGAGGACAGTGCATTACTTAAAAAAAAAAACATCACAGCATTCTGTCGAGCTGCTTTTATTATAGATCAACAGTATTGTCATGTCTGTGGTCAGCATTTACCTAGGCTGACTTCTAAGTTATTTAAGTTTTGTAAAACACTTAAGCCAACTGAGTGGTGTTTTGGTGTATTATATAAACACAGTTGAGTTGAGCTATTGGAAGAAGTGAGACCTCCGCTAAGACAGAAAACAAACAGTGAGTGGCATAATTTACTGCTCTGAAACCTGGATGGATCCTATGTGATAAGAACTGAAACATCAATGATTACTGAATGATTATGAACTTATGAAGAATTAGACAATCAGAAACACATATTTTATGCAGTGCAACTTGAGAGCCAAAAAATTGGGCAGTTCTGTAAAACGTTTGCTGTAAATTGTAAAATGTGCAAATTCTCTGTCTTATTGGTCTCTGACACACTCATCAGCCCCTGCCAATCTTAACCAAAAGGACTCATGATTTCTGGAATGCTAAGGATGATATATCATCCTTAGCATTCCAGAAATCTTGAGTATATATATATATATATATATATATATATATATATATATATATATATATATATATATATATATATATACACACACACACAATCATATGGCTGGTTCCAGCAGGACGATGGCATAAAATAAGGGAAAACCCTGCGGAAGAACTAAATACAATAATATTTGAAGCTACTTTTAAAGCAGAATTTACATACATTTTGTAAATAGCAATTAGTGAAACATGTCTGATTTTAGTGTGTGTGTGTGTGCGTGTGTTATTTTTTCAACAAAGATAGACCTCTGAGTCAGAGAGGCTATTAATAGAAAAATACCGGGTGGATATTTCACACACTTCTGCAGGTCTGCAGCCTTTAGAAAAAAAGTTTGAGCAAGAGTTTCATCTGATCTAAATGTTTGTGCATGATGTCATGATTGATTCTGTCACACTGATATGAGTTGTCGCAAGGTAAAGATGCAAAAATAGCTTAGCCTATTTCAGGCGTGTGAACAATGTTTGAGTCAAGCGGTAATTACAGTTGTTGCATCGTCAGATTTATTTCGTCAGAACTAGCATGTGTTAAAATTCTCTTAAATGTAGATTTGTTTGCTTCACCGTCTGCAAGAAAATGATTTCAGAAGATTATTTAAGACTGCAGTTTGCTTGTTTTTTTGGTTTAACGCTGACAGTAGATCACAGAGCACCTGTCTGTGGTGGAGTCCCCTTTCCGCTCCATGGCAGCTGGACCCCCAGCATTGACAACTGGGAGAGTATCACTTTAATTTTGGCGACACAAGACAGAAATCGCAGCTGTAAAGACATCAGAGGCGACAATAGTACAGTGTTGTCCCACTTTTGTACTGTGTTCAGATTTCAGAATCAAATGCAAAACCTGAGATGGAACGAACTGTGCTCCTCTTATCACAGCGCATGCACATCCATGTGGTTTTCAGGTTTGAACATGTTTCAGGTGCAGAAATGGAGGGAATATATCAGACATATGAGTTGTTTGTAGTCTGGCAAAAACATACAAGACCACAAATTACTGTTTTTGATATGGACAACATGGCTTTCTGCCCAGAGCACCACGACATGGATGTGCTGAGAGGTAAAATAGTTTATGGGAGAGAGCACCGCCTGGTGGTGGGGCCAGTATTAGCACTGGAAGAAAATGTTTGAGGCTGTTAATCGATTGCTTTGATAAAGAATGGAAACTGCCTGCTTCAGACTCACACCAAGACCTACGGTTAATGCAATATTTTGCATTGACAGTATTTTAGGATCGTTGCTAGATTACCAGGACAATGCAGTGTTTTTTTTTTTGTTTTTTTTTTAGGAGTCTGGAGTGCATTCGAACATTTCTAGTTTAAAATACTACATGCTAAGATGGATCCAGCACCAGCTGGGGAAATTCTGAGCTAAATCACTTGGCATTAGGGCCACATTAGATTGAGGAAAATGTGAAAAGGACGATGGATTACTCAAACCTGAACTAAATTATTCTACAAAGATAACAGGTCTTTCTAAAACAGTTTTATGATTTTTGAAATCTTTATGGAAAACGGGATTTTAGTCCTCAGTTATTTTGTAGTAATTTGAACGTCTCACTTAGTGTCAGAAATATCCTAATATCTGATAATTAACATAATAAAATAAGCTTTTATTTGTCAGGGAGAGGGCATGTATTTGGTTTTTTGTGGGGTGGAGAAGGGGGATTGGCTCTGGGTACTGAAGTCTTAAAATGTATTTCTAAAACAGTTCATCAAGAAGTGAAGTGTTTTTATTCTGTTGTAATTGAGATAAACGAATGCTAATTGTTGCCAAAGGGCTACAGCGTAAGACGATTATGGACCATTTTAAAATTGTGTCTTTGTCTAATTGTTTCTTAAAAACATCATGATGTTGACCTTTCTCTGGAGAACATACAATTACGGTTCAGTTTATCTGGAGCGACGCTTTGAGAATCCTGACTGACTTTACTGAATTTTTGCCCTCTAGCCTGAAGTTTACGCTCTATGTTAGGCATTAATCAGTCAGTGTCTCTGTGGCATTGTAGGTCCATGTTATCTATTGGAACTTGTTAGTGTTCTCTGGCAAATCAGAAAGACAACTCGAAGGATAAATAAATCATTAACCTGCTTTTGAAATTTATAGTGTGGTCCAGCAGATTTTTGTTGTTTCACAGCAAACATAAACATAAAAAACGATGCCCCAGATTGGCTCTGCCCCCTTAGTGTCTCACGCCTCCCTCGGCCAGGGAAAACTGGGAAGAAATGGAGGAGACGCCGCATCGCAACACAGCTATTTCTAGGATGCAGAAGTGTGCGCCCTGCTGCCCTCTGTTCCTCCAGTGACAAGACCGATCAATATGCCAGTACAGGTGATCTGGAGCGTTGTCTTCTGTTTATTCCTACAATCTTTAAAAAAATAAAAGGCTATGATTATATTATCCCATGTAAAGTGTAAAAGTTGATATTCCCACATGTCCAAATTGTTATTTGCTCTGTGGGAGAACATGTAAGAATGTTGTTCTGGAAATTGTGATTTACATTTCAAGCAAAGGATCATGGTTTGTAGAATCAAGGTGGCTATATTTCTGAATGGGAGATGTGGGCTAGGTTTCACAAAATATTTATATATTTATAAATGTATATATATATATATATATATATATATATATATATATATATATATATATATATATATATATATATATATATACAAATATAAAAAAAAACTCTTGTTCCCACTCTTAGCTCTATATTGAATTTATATATTTAGCTCTATATTTATTCATTTATTTTCCAACTATTTAACAAGTATCAGAATCTCATTCTGTTATCAATATAACCTGTGCTACATATTCTGTTTCTTTTCTCATGATATCTAGGCTTTAAAGAATAGATGTATCCCACAAGTAGGTGAAAACTGATTGGCATACACTGCAAAAACGCATATAAAAATGAGTAAAATGTTCTTAAAAATATATGTTTTTGTCCTCGATTTGAGCAGTTAAATAAGATCATCTGCCAGTGGAATGAGCATTTTACCCCTAAAATAAAATAATTAGACATCCTGCACTTGAAATAAGATGATGGAGATGAGTTGTTCCTATTTTAAGTAAAACAAATCTTATTCCATTGGCAGATCATCTTATTTACCTGCTCAAATCAAGGACAAATACATTCATTTTAAGAAAAATGTATTTATTTTTAGGTTGGTTTTTGCAGTGTAAATCTTGAGTTTCTAATGCAGGCAGTATGAGCTTTTACCATTTGGTTTATATGCTGTCTGTATAGGTGTGGAGAGGCGTGTCCTTCCACCAGCACATTGTAGAGATTCAGCCTGCTGAGCCGTCTACCGAATCCTCGTCATAGGTGAGGGCTGGACCACCACAAATATATTCAGACGGGTTTTAGGGCATTGCCATAGCAGCTGAGGCTCAGGCCCAGTCTGACTCAGGTTTGCTGTCCTTCCCTTGTTGATTAGTCGCCACAGCTGCAGTTCTATTTAAAGCAGCGTCCTTGTTGTCCCCGAAGCCCCGCAGCAATTAGAAGGGAGGGGGGGGGGGGGGGGGGGGGGGGCGCCGTTTTCAGGGCTCAGAGAGTTTGCAGAAAAGACCCCAAACTAATGAAGGCCTTCTTCTTTTTGTGGATGCACGTTTGTTTCACAGAAATATTGACACATGATGGTACTCACGTAATGGCCCAAAAGACAAGTAAGACTTGTGTGGCGGCTTCGAGGATGTTCGATGAGCTCAAATTACATCAGTTCGCTGCTCCCTGTATAAGATTACTCTCTCATGTTCAGTTTCTACACTGTGTGCAGTTTGGTCCAGTTGTTTACCAACCTAAGTGTTAATGCATGCACTTCGCAAAGAATTTACTCAGTTTTGTCCAAGGAATCCAGAGTCGTTTTAGTTTAGCTTTATTTGCAATGACAGAGTCTCGGGTTACACACCTGAGAACAGTAGCCCAAGCTTTGGCCCTCATGTTTGGGGGTTTCCCCAAAACCTTTTTTAAGCTTTGATTCAATTTAGCTTCGCCATTATATTAAAGTATTTTCATGGTAGTATTGTCAGTGTATCGGTAGCTGTGCATGGAGGACACATGCACAGCTACACATACAGAATGGTAATTATTTACATCCATGCACCTCAGTTCCCCATCCCCTTTCTGCTGATGAGGTCCACTATTCAGTTCAGTTCAGTTCAGTTCATTAGTGGCTTGTATGTGACCTCTGGTGTCTGAAATCTGAGAAGCTTTAGTTTCTCACTGCACACACACACACTGTTACATGGCACGGAGCTCTCTCTAACTGTCGTTGCATGCCAGGATGGCAGCGTTATGCAGGTTATTTCGGTATAACAAAAGCGTAAGCAGTTTTCCCGACTGATAAGTCAGGAATTCATGTGCTACGGAGACAACAAGCAGATAGCAACAATCTCAGTCTGCTTTTAGTATTCAGTCAAAGAAGACAGACGTGTCCAAAAGTGTCCAGCATCTGCTTCACCAGAAAGTTCAGCCAGTCTGCTGCTGGTTTCCCTGGTAAACATGTAGACAATATGGGTTTCTAATCAATATGTAAAGTATTTACACCCCTTGAAGTCTTTCACATTTTGTCACAGCACATTTGCAAACTCCATAGTATTTTAGTGGGCTTTATTGTGATAAAGCGATACAAAATGAAACATAATGGTTAATTGGAAACAAAATGACACACATTTTTAATTTATTTCCCCACTCTCCTTTGCCAAACAGCTCAAGCTCAGTCAGATTTGATGCTGAATGGCTTGCAACATCAGTCTTTAGGTCTTGTCACCAATTCTCAGTTGGATTCAGGTCTGGACCTTAAAGTGGCTAATTCTAACTCATGACTATACTTTGGTCTAAATCATTGGAATGTAGCTCTGTCTGTGGTTTTAGGGCTATTGTCCTGCTGCAGGGTGGACCTCATACCCAGTCTCAAGTCTTTCTCTTACAGGTTCTCTAGCTCCAGCTTTCCTGATGTCCCTGATGAAGAGCAACCAACGGCATAT
Source organism: Fundulus heteroclitus (assembly GCF_011125445.2). Classification (NCBI taxonomy): domain Eukaryota; kingdom Metazoa; phylum Chordata; class Actinopteri; order Cyprinodontiformes; family Fundulidae; genus Fundulus; species Fundulus heteroclitus. The sequence continues at coordinate 19,207,634 of NC_046369.1, forward strand.
TCCCGGCAGGGATGAAATGTTCAGGATTATATAGAGTGTTACTTGTCACACAAATAGTGGTTGGCATGTAGGGCAAAAAATAAAAAAATAAAAAATTAATATCATCTGACTGGAGCACGCTGTTCAACATTCTTGTTGCTTCCCATACTTGAGTGGTGGGAAAGTGCAAACTGGACATCTAGTTTTGTTCTTTTAACCATGACTTTCTTGTATTTAATCCTCCGTAAAGGCTAGATGTATGGAGAGCACGACTAATAGAGGTCAACAGAGTCTCTGCAGCTTCTCAAGCGTTCCCTGGTTTTTGCTGTCCTCTGGGTTTCCAGTTCATGTGAGCAACCAAGTACTGGTAGATTTATAGTTCTGCCATATGCTTCCATTTGGGGATGATGAGGCTTGTTAGTCTTTTAATCTAGCCCTGCTTTAAATCTCTCTACAAGTTTGACTCTGTCCTGTTTGGAGTGTTCTTCGCTTTTTGTGATGCTATTTGATCAATAATGTTAGCTAATAAACATCTGAGGTCTTCATAGATTCTATACTGTTAAACCGGATTTTTAAATTCCCCGTCTGAAAAACTACAAGAACGCCCCCTGAAGTCGGAAGTCACCTGGAAAGGTCTGACGTTGTAGTCGAGTAGCAATCTCGAGTACTGTATCCAATATGGCTGTGTGAAAATATAAAATTAAGTAAAGATAAACTAGTGGCACTCATAGTGCTGTAAAATATCTCCCCTTGTGTTTGGATGCATAAAACAGAAAGAAACGTATTGTAAAAAGCTTGTCTTGGTAATACTAGTTAGCATCAAAACAAATCCTTTTATTTTCTGACTTGCAACCAGAACACTCTCCACTCGGGTGTGACGTCATGCCTAGCTTCGACTTCTAAAACAAATTAAACGCAGCGTTATACTGAGGTGAAATAGCACAGAAGTTACCTCTGAAGGCAAATGGTTGCACTGGATTTCATCTTGTGGGGGATGAATAGAAATCCAGGCCACACTTTTCAGATTTTTAAAGGAAATTGTCCATTTTTTTTACTTCACAGTTGTGCTTCTTTATGTTGATCAGTATGTTAAAAAACACCACAACTGTTTATGTAGTCCAGATGCACGACCATTGACTACTTGTAACAAGAGAAATACAAAGGATATTTTTTTTATTCATGCAGTTGTGATAAATAACCAGGACGGGCCTGTGTGGTGCAGACGTGCGGGCTGGGCAACAGCTGAACGTGCGACAGGCTCGCGCGGTATCCGGCAGAAAGTAACGGTACTTTTATGGAAACGCCTTACTCCCCCCCCCCACCCAAGCCAGCAGCCAGTAGGGTCTGTGCAGACAGTTGTCCCACCTCACCGACGGTCTCACTGCTCTGACTTTTACTTCTTTGAGTTTTCATTTACAAAAAGGATTTTTTTAAAATCAGAACTTGAGGACTACAGCACATTGAGAAGGTAAAACTTCCCTTATTGTGTGATTAAAAAAAATGCAGTTTCGTCATAAAGCGGGAGTAAAGGGTTATCTATCAGGCCTGTTCATGGCTGACTGGATTTATTAGCTGTTTCCAGCCTGTATGAAGTCTTCTGTGTTTTGGTGAATTATACTTTTTGTCATTTCCCCACACGCACTCACTGCAAGATCCACAGAAAGCTTTACGCTACAGGAGGAATAGCACTGTAATCTTTCTGTGTAACATGTGTGTCAAACTCATTTATTTTTGTCATGAAATCTTGTGCCAGCTGCGTTCAAAAATAGGACAGCACCTGCTGAAACTAAAGTTTTTCCAGTTAGCACAATTTCCTTCCGTTAGTAGTGCGTTACCGTAAAGATATTTACTCTGGTTATAGTTTAGATTAATTGGAGATAATTGATTTTCTTCTCTGCTCAATAAAATATCTAGATGGTTTGTAATTAGGAAGTTGACTGGGTATATTATGTAATTATGATTCAGTAAATTTTAGCTCCACTACCAGCATGTCACAGGATGCTTTAAGAAAGGTCATAACACACATTTATCAGTTTGTGCTCCTGGGATTTGTCTGATTGGAAAATCCAGGAATGTCAACTGAAAGACAATACAAATGAGCCAGTAAGGCTTGAAAAAAAAAGAAAAATTATTACAGAGAAAGCATAGATGCTCTTTTTATGCTACAATTTAAATCTCGAAAAACTCATCCTACTCGAAACTACGGCATTTTTTTCATGGAGACTTAAAACATGAATAAGATCTGTATATGTATCTAGGTTGAGTGAAATATGGTGTTTTTACTTTAGATTGCGATGCAAAACTTGGTAGAGTCTTCAGAAGCGGATCCTGAACACACCTTCTTGGTTTACAACGGTCACGCCTGAAAACTCTCGGCTGTGTCGCTGAAAAGGCTGCAGTTTCTGATAAGAAGCATTGTGTCACAGTGAGATCATCAGATCTGAATAGAAAAGGTATTTGTGGATGCTGATAAACAGCAACAGTTTTAAGGTGGGATGACTAACAGTCCCTTTTGTTGACCAAGTTGTCGCGCACTGAGCCTGGCCATTTTGTGGAGGGTCCTTTGGGCGACATGTGGGTGCCAGCTTGATCTTTGTCCAGCAGCCTATCACTCATCAGAAATAGCTATGATCACATGTTCTGGGTGCATAAGTGGGCTATAAATAGGAGTCAGCAGGTCTTCATGGCACTCTTTCTCAATAGGATGAGAAGCAGAACGGCGCTCTTTGCCTAAAAACTCCGCTTTGAAGTTGATGGTATTTGAAAAACTACCAAAAACTAACCGGCAAGAAGTTACAATATCCTTTGGAATATTAATATTACATAGATGCTTTTTATTAGTTAAAAACTGTTAAAAACTGTGATGCAAAGATGCAGCAATGAAAATCTAATTGTATTAAGAAATAATACTAATTATCAGCAATAATTAAGACAACCCCTGAAACGTTCAAGGAAAGAACTCGTCATGTCGTTTATGCTGATTATCGAAACCAACAAAACAAAAGGAAATTATTTTAATTTTCCAGATGAGCGTATTAATTGTATAAAACCCTTCAATTCAGGTAATTCATATAAAACCAATTCACAATAAATGTCATCTGAAGGCACTACGAAAGATAAACAGTAATTCCTGCATGTTTATATGGGATCCAGTTTGGCTCAAATAAATCCCGATCAATCTAAATCGCTCTATTAGAGCCTGATCGTCTTAAATATAACATAATACAGTCAAATCCAGTTAACCATTCAATCCGAATTGGTAAAAAGTGATGTATCTATCTGATTACACTGAGTCATTGAACTTGCAGCAATTCCTTTTCCTTAAGGAACATTAAGTGACAATGGAAAGGATTCACTACCTCTTAACAGGAAACCTTCAGCAGCTCGGTTCAGTACGAATGTCCACTCACCATGACAGGCTGGGGGATGAAGGGAGACACAGCTAGAAGCACTGAACCAGGAATACTTTATAAGGAAAAGAGAAACGAGGAGAAGCTGTTGGTAGCAGATCTGTTGGTGGCATTGTCCAGCAAAGAGATACAGTTAAACAGCGGCTTTTGGCCAGGTTTGCTTTCTTTAGTGAAGAAAAACAAAGAGTGTGCATATGGCTGCAGCTCGGTCAGCTGCTTTCTTAAGGTAACAGACAGCAAAACATGAAAGCAGTGAACCAGGAGTACTTTCCATGGAATGCAAAACAAAGAGTACATATAGTTAACGGCCGCAGCCGCTTTGTATGACTATGTCTGGAGGAGAAATGCAGATAAACAGAAGCATTGAACTAGGAGACATTTTTTTATGGAAAGAAAAACATATAGACAACACAATTATTCGTTTTACAAATACATTTATTTGCGGCAACATACGATATATGTTTCCAATAATGTTCACTCAACTATGGCTAACTTTCCTTTTGGTTTGCAGCTCAGGCCATAACAAACCCTGTTTGTCAACTTGTCATCGTGGCACAAACATGACCGAGGTGGCGCAGGTTACCGCTGTGGACGCTCACGGCGTCGAAGAGGACGTACATGACAACGAGCACGACATGAGCACCGGAGACGACTCGGAGGAGGAAATGAGACAGGAAGAAAACGATGAGACGGTCAGTGATGCTGAAGACAGAAGCGAGAGGACACCGGAGGGCAAAGACAAAAAAGCTCACAGAATGAAAGACATAACGAGTGAGGAGGCTGAGACAAGACAACTGAACGGCGTGGAGAGCAGACAAAGTGAGAAAGACGAGGCTGTTAATGGGGTCTCAGACAATAAGGAACAACAACAGGAAACAGAGGACTCAGAGAACATGTCTGATCTGGCTTTTAAGAAAGAGGTAAGACAGGAAGATGGACGAGCAAGATCATGTCATTGTACTCTAAAGAAACTGACTAAAATCTGACTCAAAACATCGTTTTTTATCATTTCTGTCACTGTAAAAACCGTAGAAGCTCCTGAGGTCCAGGAAGCTTGTGGCCAGAAGCTACGTGCCCAAGCTGAACAAAGGAGACGTGACGACCAAGTTTGAGGCCATGCAGAAAGCCAGAGAGGAGCGCAGCCGGCAGAGGAACAGGGAGGAACAGCAGAAGAGGAAGGATCAATACGTCAAGGAGAGGGAGTGGAACCGCAGAAAGCAGCAGGTCAAAGAGAGACAAACGGCACTAACCTGCGGCTGTGATCTGCATGGCATGATGGGGCATGATGGAGGTGACGAAGCTGCCAGTCTGAGTGAGAATCTAGAGTTTCATCCAGAGCACTGCGGCACCACTCACACTGTTTTTTTTTTTTACACTCACAATCACTTTTAATAACTAGTTTAAGCTTTACGTTTCTGCCTGGGTTTGCTTTGGTTCTTATTTAATGTCTTTAAAATCCTATTAATGTTTATTAAAGCACTGAATCATGAACTAAACAGGAGTTATACTGACCTGCACAAAACAACTTAACGGCTAAGTTACCCTTTCAAAAATGTTATTACTTATTTTATGTCAATTCTGTTGACCTGCTTTGTACAATAATGTAATACCAGAACGATTAGTTATTCAAACATATCTAAACCTTCAATTCTAGGATAATTTGATTGGGACATTTTTTTGAGTGTGTGAACAATCGTTAGGGAATTTACATTTCTCCCATTTTTCAAAATGGAAAAGTTTCAAACAACTTCAGCATATTTAATGAATGCCTGAAACTCAAATACAAAGAAAAACAGAGCTAAAAATAATTTATAGTGCATGAGAGCGCTTTTAATGCCTATTCAGAAATATTTGTGAGAAATTCCCTTTTTCAGTAGTTCTCTCCAATCACCATCCAATTTTGTGTTTATCACAAATTGAAGCATCTATTAGAGCCTCGCAGATGATGGTAAAGGAGATATACTGTTATTTTATGTTGTTTAAATCTTGACACGCCATCAAGTTAGTATCTTATATTTATCCACATGTTTTATCTCATACCACTACCTTTCGAGAGGAAAAATGCTCCTGGGGCACAGGGGTTTGGGGAGGTGCATGGCCACCTGTCTTACATGCGTCATAACTGTGTAAATATACATTTGGATGAGGAAAGGACGAGATTTAGGATGCAGCAACATTTATTTATTTGTTTCAACAGAATTTGTTGTGTTTTCATACTGCACTAGTTTTTAGAGTCCATCAGTCACTCCCAGTCCCAGCCTCAATGGCCCTGTAAGCTGTGTGAATGGTGGGATAAAACTCCTGCAAATTCTGTTGTGCCTTTTGGTTTTTCTGTTAAAACACGTTAAAAGTGTATTTAAGTATTTTCAGCTCCACCCTGAACAATATTCTCTGTGAAAACAGAGAATATTGTTGCAGTTTTCTAATCTCTGGTGATGTGCATCTTGTCAGAGGGAGCTTTCACAGTTTATTGCTGAAAATGGTAAAACATGAGAGGTGACATGTTTCTGGCTGCTTCATCAATTAGGGCTAATGGATGAAGTCTTTAATTTCAGGCTTTTTCCTACTTTTCTGTTTCCAGACCGTTCAATAACTAAACACAATATAAAATGTTGTGAAATTGCAATGAAATCCAATTATTATTATGTGCAATTATTTTCACAACCTTGCATGTTATTGTAATAATATTATTTCAGTTTTTATTGCAGATTTTATTGGTGTGGTATACATCCTTTCTTCTGTTTTAGCCTTTTATGATTTTTTTAAAATCCATTTTAACTGAGTTTGTGAAGCTGCCTAGGTTTTAATACAAGTTTTTTTTATATTACTGAAAAAAAATCCCACTCAATAATAGTTAAACCCAATAAGCATAGATATATTTATATTTCCTCAAGTCAAAAAATGTCCACAAACAATACCAAAGTGAAATTAGTTGCTCATTTGCTCATGCAGTTTTATAACCAGAGGATGATAAGAGGATGGATGTGGTAGTTAGCTACAAAATACCTGAGTTACACACATATAAAAAAAAGAACATTTAAATGAAGAGAATGAATGAAATTTAGCTCCACAACAAATTAATGTTACTTTAACTTTCAAATGACCTTCATAATGTTGGAAATGTCAGCTACAGTAATGACCAAAGTAAAATCAATGATAGAGAATTTCAGGGTGAGCAGCTCTTCCTCTTGTCCGGCAGAGGTAAAATAAAAGCAGTGATACGGTGTTATGTGAGTGGATTACTGGTGATAAGCAGACACAACAAGCCTCCTGTAGACTGCCGTGCCAGAGCTTGCCAGGCCTGGACACCTAGGTTCATCTCCTATTTGTGCCGCTACACTGCGGACCAATCAGAGGCCCACGGACAGGTCACATGACCCTGATATTAGCAGGGATTTGGCCCTTATTCTTGCTGGGACCAGTATGGCTCCTGAGTGGCAGAGGAGATGATCCCAGCTAAACCTTAACCTCACCACACTCTCTCTCTCTCTCTCTCTTTCTGATCTACTGCAGATAAAAGAACTACTCGCTTCCAGTGATGAGGAAGAGGAGGTGAAACAGAAAAAGGTGGAAAAGTCCTACGTCCCCAAAATCACAGGTAAGACACGCGGAGGGATGCTGTTGTTGTTGGGGAAACGAGGCGATAGGCTGAAGGCGCTGTGTCTTCCTGTGCGGTGTAACCAGGTAGTGTGAAGGGCAAGTTTGCAGAAATGGAGAAACAAAGACAAGAGGAGGAGAGGAAGAGGATGGAGGAGGAGAGGAAGAAGCGAGAGGCCCAGGACAACATGGAGAAAGCCAAAATCAAGAAGGAGCTGGCTCAGAAAGCTGCTGAGGTCAGTGATCGTGGAGCTAACTGCTTGTAAAGAGTCTCCTATCTTATTGAGAAGCATGGCAAACCTGTGTGAGTGGTTGAGCCCTGCCTTTATGTTGACAATGGAGTACTTTCGTCTGTAATGATTAAGGTAATCCTCAGCTGCCACTCGGAATAGTTATTTTAAGTGGCTTTTGAGATGAGAACAGTTGGCAGGGGCTGGATATAGGTCTGAAACCGGACAGTAGCATTGTTGGCAAGCCCAGACTGTTAACTGACAGTGCTTTCAATGTGTCACATGCATGGAAAATGATTTAAACATTTCCAGTTATTATATACAACTTCTCTGGAAGGCTTATGTAAGTATTCTTGTGCCAAATCGGTGATTACAGGCAACTACCGGCTATCTCTGTGCCCTAATACTGCTTTGGTACCGTGTGAATGACATTACCAGAGCTGTAAGGAACAACAGACGGACATTTTTATCAGGACACTCTTACTATAGAGATAACTGAGATATCAAGCTTAAGTTTACTTTATGGAGAGTTATGCCCCGCATCGTAAAGCTGATTTCAGAGTTATCAGTGGGCTATTTTACCGGCAGGAATGAAGTCCTTGTAGGAGCTGTAACTGTAAAGTCTCCTGAGGCAAAGTTACTGTATGCAAGGGTTTGACTGGTGGTCCTAACTTTAGATGATCGCATTCCTCTAAGAATCCCACATTTGTGTTTTATGCGGCCAAAGCTGAAACTCATTTCCTAGGGACCCTAGACCTGCACCTCCCCCTGCTCCTGTTCTTTGGTGCTTGACACAGGCAGTAGCTAAAATAGCCTGCTGAGAAAATGGAAACACGTTAGCAAAGCTGATAGGGGATCAGTTCTGGCTGATTCCTTGCATGTAAACACACATTGCTGTCCCCTGTTGTCTTTCAGCCTTACTGACAAGTGCAGCACTTTGAGGCAATAAAGCAACTTGTATTTTGTCATATCACCTCTCATCTAAATGTATTGTCTTTTCATCAAATGATATTCAACATATTACATCGTATTGTAAAGTTCCTCACATTGCATCGTGTCACATCTTAATGTATCATATTTTATTGTACTGTATTGCATATCACATTCGTCGCATTGTATTATATATTAAATTGTATCTCAGAGCATCATTTAGCAGGGCACGGCATGGTATAACATTTTACAATATTCTATGATATTGTGTGCCATTGCACTCATTCATACATTAAAATGTTTTTTTTTTTTTTTTGTTCTTGCAGCTATTTACAATGTATTTTAACTGAGGAATGCAATTTTTTTTCCAAATTGTTTTGTTCTTTTCATTTTGCTTGTTGAAAAAACATGAAAATGAAAACCAAAATATCTTATTATATAACACATTACAAATTATAGTGGTTGTAAAATATTTTAGGTTAGGCAATATGTTATTTTTATGCTTTGATTTAAGCAATATGTTATTTTTATTGCATGGTATATATATATATATATATATATATATATATATATATATATATATATATATATATATATATATATATATATAAAATTTTTATTTTTTTTTCTTCTACTAACAGTCATACCCAACGTAATGTATCAGGACACCTCAAACTAGACATTGGAGTGATTATTGGGCCAGTAGAAAAAATTCAACTGAAATTTTTTTTTACGATGTGAGTGTATTTGCAAGCTCAGCTCCTTGCCCCTTGTTTTCGAAGCTTGGTTTTTCACGCTTCTCCTTTAAACCATTGGGGTAGAGCTACGAATGAGGTACAAATGCAATTTGGCCATAAAATTTGACGTTATTTCCATTTGACAGCTCAGAATAGGCCCCGCATGTCAGAGAACCTTTAGTTTTTGCTACTGTGTCAAATCTTGAACTAGCTAATGTATAATGGTAATCAGTAAATCACAAGGATCACAAGGAAATATTTTGCAAATGTGTTAAAAATTACTGTATGTGTTCTGTTTAAATGGTCAAAATTCAACATTTTGGAGAACTTTCTTTGCAACTTTTACTCACACCTATTTTAATTAGCCATTTTCTTTCCGACCAACATGATCTAACTGACTCTGCGATCAGGAAAGAACTAGAAGAGAGCTGGCAGGTGTAGACAGCACATGCCTGCCAACTGTTTCCCACACCACCCAGTGACTAAATTTGCTCTAGACATCCTCCCTGTGACTGATTTAGACCCAGCTATCTTAGACTCACACCACTCACCCTTACGACGACCCTCTGCAGTGATGACATTGGCCCTGCAGAGTGCCTCTCAATCACTTTTGATCTACTTTATAGGAAGGAGATGACACAATCCTGATACGCGTGGTTCCCGCGAAGCAATCAAGACCTCCAGGGAAAATCAAGATGAACTTTGAGGACATCGAGAAAAGCCGAGAGGAGGAGCTGAAAAAAAAAGTAGAGGAGGAGAAGAAGAGACGATATGATGAACACAGACGCTCCTTCAGAGAAGCCAAGCGGCGCTCTGTTCAACAGGTACATTTCCTGCACTTTTTAAAACTGTTTATTTCAGCCTCACCATGTGGGCTGATGTGAGGGTCTTCTTAACTTGTATCAGGATGAAGAGGAGAAACCTTCGGAGAAGGTGTCGGTGACTCCTGGAAAGCTGAAGCTGACATTTGAGGAGCTGGAAAAGGAGAGGCAGGAGCAGCGGAGGAAGCAAGCTGAGGAAGAAGCCAAACAACGCCTGCTGGAGGAGAAGAAGGCTTTTCAAGAGGCTAAACAGGGAATGGTAAACAACATACATTCACTGTGCGCTCTGCAAAATTCTTAACTTCTTGTATTGAACTTCCACGTTCACATAGCTAAAACCTCAACTTTAGAACCACGTGCAATAATAAATGTTGTTAAAACAATCAAAATTTAAGTTTAGATTTCTGTTTATACATGTTGAGCAAACTTAATAAATGACATGTCATTAGGAAGAAGATGAAGACATCAGTCAGGAGGATCAGGAGGACAAAGAAGAGATTCGTCCGGGAAAACTGAGGCTGAGCTTTGAGGAGCTGGAGCGACAAAGGGTTGAAGAGGAGCGCAAGAAGGCAGAGGAAGAGACCAAGAGACGCATGGAGGAGGAGAGGAGAGCTTTTGCCGAAGCAAGGAAGAGCATGGTCAATATTGTTTCCTTTTTTGGAAAAAATCTAAGTATATGCATGGTTTTCAGATCTTCCATGGAAAAAGAAATTAGATTAGATTAGATTAGATTCAACTTTATTGTCATTACACAGGTACAGGTACAAGGCAATGGAATGCAGTTTAGGTCTAACCAGAAGTGCAATAGCAGCAATCGCAGGATAAACAATGGTTCCATAAGTACAGGACATGGGTTATTACTGAATAAATATAGAGATGGATACTATTATAGACAGAATTTTACTGATAGATTTGTCCTATGAGTATAATATAAAGATAACTAGTATTGTGAACTAAATTTACAGCTGGATACGTACCGAATATAATATACTGGTGGATATTACTATAAATAGAGTTTTACAGATATGTACAGATATGTATATATAGATAACTAGTATTGTGAACTAAATTTACAGCTTGATATGTACCGAATATAATATACAGGTGGATATTACTATGAATAGAGTTTTATACATATGTACAATAGCATAATATACAGATGATTGTTATTATAACAGAGTTTGCATGTACTATGAATATATGTACAGATGGCTATTACTATAGGCAGAATTGTGAGCAATTCTGCCTATAGTGAGAAAAGAAATGAAAGAAAATTTGTTTCTGAAGGAACAGCCTCAAAATTGGAGGATAGATTTCGTCACTATTTTCTGTGAGCTGAGAATTAAGTGAGTTAAATGTCAGGATTGGCACCATTCCCATAAATTCAGCAAAACATTTTTTTTTTTTTTGCTTTTATTTTTAAACTGCTACATTCTAATAAATTATAATACATTACCTCCAGACAATTTATTAGATAAGCAGGTTCAATTCATATCCAGTAACACACATCCAGTTTCTGATCAAGCAACAAGAAAACAAACAATCATCAATAGAATAAATCAACAGAACGCACCAAAAAAGAGCAAATAAATATGGGAAAAAAATGGATCCATGTAGTAAAAGGGAAATTTCACTCACAGACATTATCAATGGTCAGTCTCTAAAATGTACCTTATATTCCTGCTCAGCTCATAGATGAAGATGATGAAGCACTGATGGCCTTGCTCAACCTGGAGGGCAGCGAGCCTGGTAAAATCTGCGTCAGTTTCGAGGATCTGGAGCGGCAGAGACGCGAGGAAGAGCAGAGAAAGGCTGAGGAGGAGGCGAAGAGGAGACTGGAAGAGGAGAAGAGGCTCTTTGCTGAGGCCCGCAAGAGCATGGTGAGTTCAAGTGACTCAGTGACCAGATTTTTCAGCATGTGTGTGCTGGGCTGGTTGCTAACATGTCAGAGCTTAATCATTGATCAGGCTATTTAACTGTTCATACGGTGATGGTAAGAAGTTTACATACACTCATCATGGGTATTAAAGTCATGATAATTCAGGCCTTTTAATCATGCTTCTCACCCAGTTTTCCATTCTAGACCAATAGTAAGATGTACAACTGCAATTATTTTCAAAACCTAGTACTGATTGCCCTAACCTGAATTTATTGTGGATTTTCTCTAATCCAAACAAGTTCAAATTTACCCACATAAGCTCAATTATGTAGATACAAAATATGTTTTTGGGTTAAACAAGCCTTAGCAAATTGTTTGCAATATATAAAGGTTCTGGCATAATCTTGGATTTCTTTTCAGACATTATATAGCCAATTTAAAATTGCTAGTGTCCCATCATGGGGGTGACCGTCAAACAAAGTCCATAAATGTTTAAGATTCATGACAAGTTCAAAGGAGCAAAAAGCAAATTTTCACCACTAGGTGCGCTGTTGAGCACTGTCTGTAGACCAAAATAAGATGTGTCAACAGCCACACCTCTCTACCTCCCCAATCTAAGCACCACCACAACTCCGATTAAAAATGTAATTTTTCGTCAAAAAAAGAATGACCTGTATGTACAAGGATCACTGTGGGCAGCTTCCAGCAACACAAGTCTAACAAGACTGTAAAACCAACAACAACCAACATTTGACTTCACGCTGCTACTCCCCAGTCCGGAACAGAAAAGCTAGCTCTGAGTCAAACTACAGCTGCTTATTTGCTCTTGAAATCCTCTCCACCTTGGAAACGCAAGGCCAGCGTTAATCCTCATTTTTGTCTCTTTCCTTATCTGACAACTTCTTTGCCAAAGACCAGTGTCTTTTGTGGTAATAACGTGTCCTGATCGTCTTCAGGTAAACGTGGCGGTAAAGAGTTTTATGGGCAAGGAGCGGCTAAACCCTGAGTGGCAGCTGTTCACATGCATGTGCATGCATTTGCGGCCGGCCCGGCTTTTTAAACAAGACAATGGAGAACAACACAGAGAGACGGTGTGTGACATCATACCATATTCGATCCAAAAAGATACATGTAGTTCTTCACAAAACAATTGTTTTGTATTATTTTCTAGCTAAAATAATACAATTTCTCGCTCCTTTAAAAGCCGAACTGTCAAGCATGGTGGTGGTATAGCGTCATGCTGATGGTCTGATTCGCTGACAGTGATCCTGGTTAACTCAAAAAAGGGATGTAGTATTGTGGGATTATCATTTCATCTGTAAAAAAGGAACAAGTTACCTTACTAAAAGCCCCAAATTATTCTGACTTTCACACCCGTGATGGATGTGTGGAAAATTATGACCTTTTAAAGATGTTCTTTATTTTATTCCAAGGGGCTCAAATGATACATCTGTAGTGCTGTTACCATCTCCAAATTATTTCTTTAAGAGCCCTATCCTGGATCAGGAAAAGTCTGCATATGGCGATGAAACAGAAACAGTAAGGTTTATTTTTTTTAGTTTAACCTGTTGATTAAGGAACAATTAAAAAAATCTGGATATTAATGCAGAATAATAACAGGATGCATGCAGTCTGTAAATGCAAAGCGAGAATGGAGCTGCCTTGATGTTACATTACGTCACGTTGTGTTACTTTACGTCATATTATGTGACATCATGTTACGTTACCTCATGTCGTATCAGGCGCTGGAAGATGACGAAGTGATGGTGAAGACTGAGTCCCAGGAGGCTCTGCATCCCAGAAGATTGGAGATAAACTTTGAGGAGCTCCTAAAAGAAAAGGAGGAGGCTGAGAGAAGACGTAAAGCCGAGGAGCGCAAGAAGAAACTGGAGCAGGAAAAGCAGGAATTTGAGCAGCTCAGGAAAGAAATGGGAGAGGTGCGTCTTTAAAATTTAAAGTGGAAACCTAAACTTTTTTTTTCAGATGCCTAAAGTTTGACTTCATATTTTGAACTTCATACATACAAATGTTTGTGAATATGACATCCACACTGGGATCTTTTTGGCCTGCACGTTTGTTTTGTTTGATTTTGCAGAAAGCAATTTGGAAGGAGCCTGTAATCTGCTGCTGTACAACAGTCGTGTCTGCATTTGATTTGTGCTGACATTTTGCAGGATGAAATAAATGAAAGCTCGGATGTCATAAGCAAAGAATACGAGGAGCTGACAAAGCTCAAGAAAACTGGCTCCATTCAGGCGAAAAACCTCAAGTCCAAATTTGAGAAAATCAAGCAGCTGACAGAGGAGGAGATCCAGAAAAAGATTGAGATGGAAAGAGAGCGGAGGAAGGCCATTGATGATGAAATTAAACAGAGAGAAGCTGAGAGGGCCCAGGAGGTAAAAGGATTCAAATGCTAAATGAATAAGTATCTTTTTCTGCAGGATACTCGTTCCTTTGACCCACAATGGTTCTTGAGAAAATACAAAAAGCTCCCATTTGGCTTACTGTGAAGATATGAATGTGTCCTCTGTTGCAAACAAGTTTGTGGGTCAAAAAACAAAAGAGTCCGTCTTCATTAAGTAATCGATCCAATAGCAAAATGTATCATTTAATAGTTATTAGTTAAATAAATGAAGGAATGATTCAATGAGATATGCACCAGAAACCATATGTTCGCAGAGTATGAAAAGGCACTTAACCTTTTAGGTCATTTAAGATTAAGGGAGAGATTTCTTTCAAAAATTACTTATTGCCTTTTCTAAGATCACTATGCTTTTAACAACAGGTAATGATAATGGTACAACATATTTGTAATACCGATTGTTTAAATCACAATATATGAGTGAAATGCAAACAGACATATGCATGTTTCAAGACAGCACCTCAAACACACCACTTCCCCCTGTGACATCATGAAAATAATCCACAGAAATCCACTAGATAAAGAAAGTAATGGACACATAAATACATCTTTCGTCGTAGAATTAGAAATAATCTTGATAAACCAAACTGATCTGAAACAGGAAAGCTTCAGGCTTGTTTTATGTCTGACAGTAATAAGAGAGCTCATGTCTTTAAACTCCACCATCTGGTTTGAACTGTACCTTCGTCCTGTGCCTTTTAGGAGGAGGAGGAGGAGGAGAGAGAAACAACTTCAGCTCCATCAGGTGACACACCTTTCAAACAGAAGGTGGACATGCGGGCCCGATTCGAACAAATGGCCAAAGCCAGAGAGGAAGAGGAACGCAGGAGGATAGAGGAGCAGAAGCTGCAGAGGATGCAGTTTGAACAGCAAGAGATTGATGCTGCCCTGCAAAAAGTACCCACGCCTACCACTGTGTCCTACACGACATGAGGACGAAGCTCAGTTTGGGCTTCATTCGATCTCTGCAGGAGAATCTAACTGTTTTTTGTTTCCTGCTTGCAGAAGAAGGAGGATGACGGCGAGGATGAAAGCAGCATCATCAATGGATCTGCAGCCTACGAAGATGAGGAAGATCACGCGAGGTCCGGGGCGCCGTGGTTTAAAAAGCCCCTCAAGAACCAGTCGGTGGTGGATTCTGAGCCCGTTCGGTTCACCGTTAAGATCACCGGGGAGCCGAAGCCTGAGGTCACCTGGTGGTTTGAGGGAGAGATGCTCCAGGACTGCGAGGACTATCAGTACATCGAAAGAGGAGAGACGTACTGCCTCTACCTGCCAGAGACCTTTCCGGAGGACGAGGGGGAGTACATGTGCAAGGCTGTGAACAGCAGGGGCACAGCAGCGAGTACTTGCATCCTCACAATAGAAAGTAAGACCACTCTGGTGTGACTGCATGCCTGCATGGTGATCTCTCCCCTGGAATCTTCCTCACTCGACAAAATGCATGGCACGCTCCTCTTCCCCAGGAACTCAGGCAGAGAAGCAGATGTCGATAAAAGTTCTTCTGTTTCTGTCTTGCAGCTTATGACTACTGATGCCCCTCCATGTTGGAAAGTTTCCGCCGTTGTTTCTCAATGTAAAACACCATCCGCTATGGTCAAAGGGTAGAGGGAAGGACAGTATGCTTGGCATTCCGAAGACAAGGATACACAGCACATGCGCGCACATAAGCAAGACATCGAGATGTTGTTTACGTATTCCTCAGTGAGAAATGCTGCCCGCCCTGTGAGGATGTTGGATGATACTTGTGCCAAAACAGACAGATTCCTGTTCCAGTGTCAGGGGTCGCTCCGTACTTCAAATGTTTGATTGCTTAGTTCAAGATGCTGTTGATCTGCCTTGTAAATATCAGACTTCATGGTCCATAAACAGCGAAAGACACAGACTTGCTCCCATTCTGAGAGGCAACACATGTCAAGGCATCATTACAGCAGCCGCTTTTCGCAGGAACCAAATCCGTGTGAGCGTCCAAACTTTTATAAGCATAATCTGACTAGAAATTATTGATTGTTAAATGATTTAATTCATCCACCCCGTTTTCTCAGAAATTCTTGATGAAGATGTCATTGTTTATTGTGAAGAACAACTTTTTCTCGTTTGATATTTACATAAAAGTAGGCTAGCTTGAATATTTGTCATATTATATTATAATAGAGAACAAGTTTTAATAAAATAAAAACACTGCATCATGGCGATGTCTTTTAGGGGTTGACTGAAACATTTATTTGTGTGAGTTGAGTTCTGTCATACACATATATATATATATATATATATATATATATATATATATATATATATATATATATATATATATATATATATATATATTGTATAAGAAAATGTTGGAGCATGAAAACTTCATTGGGATTTTAACCTTATAATAGTCCTGGAAAGTACTGTTAGACATTTTTGTCAAGAATATAAATTGCTTGCCCTGAATTTCGGATACCTGGATATCATCTCAGGTTATTTTGTTGATCAGTCGCATTGTAAAACAAACATATATGAAACATATATACTAAATTAATACCATTATAAATGTAATTATAAATGAATGTAGGCAATAAGAGACACAGCTTTTTGCTTGTTTAAAGAAATGCTTAAATTTGCTATACTGCTCATATTTTAATTTAATTCTCTGGATATTACTGAACCTAACATGGAAATTAAGGGATTTATGCTGATCATGGGCTGCACAGTAATGCAGTTGGTAGCAATGGTGGGTTCAAAGCCCAGCCCAGGGTCTTTCTGCTTGGAGTTTGCCGGTTCTCCCTGTGTGTGAGTGGGTTCTCTCAGGGTACTCTGGCTTTCTCCCACAGTCCAAAAACATGACTGTTAGGTGAACAGGTCTCTTCAAATTGATGTTTGTGAAGTGGTGGGTGAATGATTGTTTGTCCGAGAACATTCTCCTGTGATGGACTGGAGACCTGTCCAGGGTTTACTGCGCCTCTCGTATAAAGGCCGCTGAGATAGGCACCAGGCCTGCAGCCCTCCATGGATAAGCGGGTCTAGACAATGGATGGATCAAGAATCAAGAATCTTTTATTGTCACCGCGTGCTACCATGGAGACATTTTTGGGGGACAGACACCGGCTCAGGATACACACAAACAATATATACAGGTAGACACAACAGAAATTGACTTTTTTTTTTTAAGAAATATAGAAATTAAGTCAGTCAGTTGGCTTCCTTGGCCAACCACAATTTCTGAGAAGCCAGGCATGCAAAATAGTCTTTATGGTCTGCTAAGACTTGTACCGAGTTCCCAAAGTCAGTCCCTTTTAAACGATATGATTTACTGTGTTGCATGAATTAATCATTCAGGGCTTCTTTGATGATACATTCATGCCAGCAGTAAGTTCTGTGCAATATTCTTAAACCTTCATATACAGAGCTGTGCAATGAAACATTCCTGATAAGTTAAGGCAGTGCAAATATGCATTCACAGTCGTTTTACTGTGATGTGTAACAGACTCAGTCTTCTCAGCAAGGGGCGATAGCCTTCACAGCTTTTGCGAAGAACATGTTTTTGAGCTTGTTTGTTTTGGGTTCAATGTTCCTGAAAGGTTTGCCTGATGGAAGAGGGGCACACAGTGCATTGCCTGGGTGGGTGGGATCAGTGGCAATGCGTCTGGCCCTTCTCTGAACTCGTGCAACATAAACCAAGTTCAGTTCTTGCAGACGGCGTCCTGTGCAGCTCCCGTACCACACAGTTATGCTAATACATAAAACACTTTCTATTGTAGCAACGTAAATGTTTCTTTTAGCAGCTTAGTGGAAAGTCCAGTCCGTTTCAGTTTTCTGAGGAAGAAGAGCTGTTGTTGGGCCTTGTTCACCAAGTGGGAGGTGTTCACAAACCAGGAGAAGTTGGAGGAGATGTGAATGCCCAGGAGACCAATACTGTCCCCATGCTCCACTACCTCTTCCTGTATGCAGAGAGGAGCGTGTTTGGTCTTGCTGGACCTCCTTGGTCTTGCCGGTGTTCGGGATTAGGACGATGATCATGATAGTTTTCATCGAAGGCAAGCGCCAGATGAAGCAGCACATTTGATTATTGCCTGCTTCAGTGAATAGGTTCATTTTCCTGGAGGTTTCGGCACTGGTCCATGCAGCCAAAAGCACCATACCTGATTTAATAACTGGACTCAATTGGTCAACAAACTCCCCTGATCTTAACTCCATGCAGGAATGGCTGTGTCAAGGTGAGGATAAAGGACAACAAAGTCAGAGGAAGTGAGGGGCTCTGGGCTTGTTTAACACATCCGCAGTGCCACAGACTGATCTCCAGCCTTGCACCGCACTGATGCACAAATTCATGGAAAAAGAGCCCTGACCAAAATATTTTTATTAATCTTATGCAACTTTCCAATTTTTGGCAAAACAGAACTTACGTTTTCTTTAGTTTCAAGTGATGCTCGTCTAAACGAACACAAATAAACGTTTGAAATGTAACTCTCTGTGTGTAGTAAATCTACCTTACATAAATGTTACTTTTTTGAATTAGTTACTTAATTAGATAAACCGTTTGACCCTTTTTTTTTATCCCTCTGAAGGTACAAACCCTGAACAAACAAAACAGAGGGAATATTTCTTCATGAAACACCAGGCATGATTTCACAGGGACGGCCACATAAACCTCAACAGCTGCTTGTGTTCACAGCAGGGCAGGGAGGGAGGTGAGGATGCAGAGCAGGCGAATAATGTCGCACACTGGCTCGTCAGTATCAGGAGAACATACAAACTCTTTCATAGCAACCAATGTATTATATCAGAAATGCACTTATAAATAAACAATTACTCTGAAAATTGACAGGAGGAAAAGACTAGAGGCAACTTCTCGAGACCATTTTAAATATTACAGGAATATCTGGTTCACTGGAAGAAAGAATACATAAAGTCATACAGGACGACTTGAGAGATTTAAAGTGGGGTTAGGTTTTGAAACAGTATTCAAAGTTTTGAACGTTACACAGTTTACAATTAGATCCGTTATCTAAAATTGGAAATAATTTGGAATAACATCAAAAGACATGGCAGTTCACTTTAACTGACGAGCCAGACTAAGAAAGCATTAATTAGAGCTGCTTCTTCTTCACTGACTCTGGAGGAGTTGTAGTGACCACATGGAGGAAGTGGTCAACAGGAAAACTGTAATCAGTCCACTCCAAAAATCTTGCCTTTGTAGAAGAGTGGCAAAAAGAAAGCCATTGTTGAAAAGAAATATTGTCAGTCCTGCCTAAAAGTTGCCTTATGCCATTTATGCAACGTGAAGGTGCTCTTGTACAAATCACTGCACATCAACCTGAAAAACAAAAACAAACCATAAAAAAACACCATCCAAATGTTGAAACATTGTGGATAGCATCATGTCATGTGGATGCTTTTCTTCCATTGAAGGACGTTGGTCAGAGTTGATGCGAAGATGGATGGATCAGAATACACGTCAACCCTGGAAGAATCAGATGCTGCAAAAGACAGATAGAGGATCATCTTCCAGCTGGAGAGCAACCCTAAACACACACATCCAGGGACGTGGGTTTAACATATCAAACCTATTCATGTTTGAATGGCCCAGTCAAAGCCCAGACCAAAATCCTTTTTGAAAATATGTAGCATGATTTAAAAACTATGTTTTCGTGTGCTCTGCATCGAATCTGAGTCAACCTCAGCTGTTGTGTAAGATTGAATAAGCATCACTTCGTTACTACTTTTTGTGAAATCTATATATAAAAAAATACGATGAGTCGTGTAGCCGTAACGTGAAATGCTGCTAGTTCATGGAGACATGTGTGTAATTGGTACGTGGTTGCACTAAAAATGAATGAACACACAATTAGTGGGGAAGTTGGCGTATTTTCGTAGCTCGCGGAAGACAGGAGCGGCTCTTGTCGCCATGGCAACGTCCATTGACGAACAACGCGGTGCGCAGTTGCGCTGATCTGTAAAACATGTCACCTTACTACACCAACCATCAGTTGTATCGATCTCTGGCCACCAGATCTGGAAACAGCTGATAGAGCGACTTCATTTAACGGAGGCAACAAAGGAGGATTCACGTCTTTTCACCCAAACTAACATATTTCCCAGCCACAGAGCTCTGGTCCCTGTCACGAGTGGGGGTGGTCATCGTCCCATCCAGCTACTTACAGATCTGCGGTGTCGGCGCAGGGCACAAGCATCCAGCCCACCAACGTTTTTCGTCCTGCAAACGCTGCGTTTTGCTGCGTCTCCTGCCGCTGGAGTGGACACACGTTGGCATTACCATCATGGTGCCCTCGGTGGAGGAGGTGTCTTCGTCTCTAGTGCGTGAATATCTGAGCAGAAAGGTAAATCAGCGAAGACTGTGGTCTGAACAGGACTCGCCGTTTCTGTGGAGACCGTACGCTAGCTAGCTAGCTGGTGTTAGCCCACCCTTCTCAGTAGTTGGTGTGTGTCATTAAAATGAGTGCTTGCCCGATCAGCGATGAGTGACGGAAGTTTGAGATTTAGAAATACACGTGCAGTTTAATTGCTTTTATGTAGTACTTGTCAAAGTGCAAAGATATGTGTGGTTGGTGATGCTTTTTTAATAAAGTTTTCCTTTGATTAGTGTAGGGGACTTTGGATTGCCTTGTGCATGAATGCTATATTTCCATATTCATCTCAGACACTCTACTCACTTCATCCATCCATCCATCCATCCATGCTTGTGTATTCACACTCTTTGGTATTTATGCACAGGGTCTGAAAAGGACCATTGCCTGTATGGATGAGGAACATCCACGCACTCAGGCCAGTATCAATAACCGATCACTGCTGAAGCAGCTGCTTAACATTGAAGATCTGTATAGAAAAAATAAGGTAAATCCAGTATAAATACCAGAAATGCACACATAAGTACAGAAAGTGGTCTGGAACTGACTCGCTTGTAATTGCAGGTTCAGAAATCGCCTCTGAAGACCTTATTGGAAATCATTGTGAAGCATCACATCGAACGGTTGCGCCCTGAAAAGATCCCCACAGGAGAGGCGGCAGAGATCGCCGAATCCACCGGCTCAACGTCCGATTACCCTGGAGGAACACCGTCAGTGATAGATGAAACCAAAGGAGATGAGAATACACCAGAGTTTTGTGCCAGCAAACACGCGGAACGGAGGTATTTCACTACAGGATATGTGCTACTTAATTTCATTTCCATTTTTCTACTTATACGGATCCGTCATTCACAGGTCTGAGTTGAAAGAAACACGCAGCGATCAGGTGACGGATGTATCACTGATTTCTAGGAAGGACAGACCCGCATCTTTGAATCCCACAGATTTCCTAATTACCGACGCAGATGATCAAAAAGTCCAGTCGTGGATATCGTCTGAACATGAGAACTTTTCCCAAAGAGAGGCGGAAAGAAACAGTTTAACCACGGGGGTCACTCAGAGAAGCAAAACCAGTCGTATCCGACGAGGTATGATGGCTGGGCCGGTACCTCAGGTAGTTATCTTGCCATGCTTAAAAACCTGTACATTTTATAACCCTGACGTTGTTCCTCTGTACTTTAATTCTGTTTTCGTTTCAGGAATCTAACAGAAAGGGTCAGAGGGTCAAAGCTCCACAGCTGATGCCCAGCAGGGAAGAGGAAAGCATGGACTCCCAGGATGGACTCGAGTTGCCTGTCAAAAACACGTCCAGCTGGGGAGAGGAAAATCTAGAGTTCGTCTATTCAACTGAGGAAACCCCGGAAGAAAAGAGCTATAGAAGAAAAGGACGAAGAACGGCAAAAACAATAAAGTAAATCTCCCCATGTTACTAATAAGGATTGAATGTTTTCACACTGGAGAAAGTGTTTTATGAAGGTAATGACCAGGTTTTTGTGTCCTGTGGTTTGTTCAAGAGTAAAGACCAGACCAAGTGCCCATGAGCTGAACATGTCAATGATGGTATTAGGTAAGCCCTGAAAGAAAGCAACGTGTCATAGATGTTTGGGACCACTTGTTTTCCCTGATGGACGTGTTTTATTACATTTCCAGATGACATCGATGACAGCGAGGATCTGCCAGAAGTCTCTTTTCATAGAGCTGTGTCGAACTTTAACTTCGCAGGCTGTCCGATGGACCAACACACCGCCGCGGTGCGTCTCCCCGACAGCGGTGACACAGAGACCAGCAGGAGACAGTTGCTGCTTGATTATCAGTTTGTTTCTTTTTTAATGATTATCTCTTGCAGGAATTGAAGACAGTTCTTCTGGGTTCCAGCCTGAGTTCTTTTAGCGCCGAATGGAAGAATCAGGGTTTTACATTTTCAGACACGCACGACCTCAGATACGGAATTGTGCAGAAAAAGGTGATTTAACCGTACTTTAGCAACGAAGCACATTTGTTTTCACGTCCGCCGTTGAAACAACTCTAAAACGTTTTTATGTTGTTGTTCCTTCTTTCAGGGTGGTCCTTGTGGAGTTCTGGCGTCGATTCAAGCATTTTTTCTGAAGAAGCTTCTGTTTGAATACACTGATGGCAGCGATTCTATCCTTCAGTAAGTAAGCTTGCATGTCTTTATTGCAGCCCTTTCATATTTTTTTATCACTTTACAACCACAAACTGCAAGGTGTCATACTGGGATTTTATGTGGCAGGCCTAAAACAAAGTAGTGTGTGATTATGGAGTGGCAGAAAAAAGAAGCATGGGTTTTTTTAAATCTTTTTTATTAAGACAATACAGATTTTGGTCTGCACTGTGAACAGACCATTCTAACACGTTAAAAGGTTTTGTTTTAAATTGTTTAATTGTCTGTCTGGCTGTTTGGTGTTTTTAGTGCATCAACCTTGTTTTTTCCCCCAGCACAGCTTTGCTTTCTCTCCTGAAGAAAAGCGTTCCCACATCATGATGCTGCCGCCGCCTCGTGTCATCATGAGGATGGTGTGTTCAGTGTGGTGTTAGTTTCTCCACACACAACAATGGGGCACAAAGTTGGCTTTTGGTCTCTTCTGAACACAGAACATGTTAGTTTCATCCCTTAAATAGACGGCGGGTTAATTTGATGGGGCTGCAGTTGCACAATTGAGTTTTATTTTAGTTTTATTTACAGAGAGCAGTAAAGATACAAATAGAAATATTGAAAATAGAGGCATGTTTCCCGTATCCCGTTTTGACAGGAAAATGTTTTTGACATAAATTTTAAACTGCTTTAGTAACATACTTTATGTTAACATACCCAGGTTCCCTGAATGCTCTGTTCGGTAAAGAGAAAGCAACTTTTTTTTCTGCCATTCTCAAATATGCACTACTTGTTTATCACATAAAATTCACGTCACCTATATCGTGACGACAGACAACCTGGTTCTGACGCACTTTCCAATCTGTTTCCAGGAGGCTAAGACCGTCCAGCGACGACAGAAGACGGTGCCTTGTTTTAGCTCTGGCCGAGGTTTTGTGGAGGGCCGGGGAGGAAAAACAAGCCGTAGTTGCGATGTAAGACAACGACAGGAAATCCCACAGTGGATGGTAGCTAGGTTTTCACTTTGTCCAGGTTCTGAGCACCGATCTCGCTCCCTTTTTAAATGACATGTTGGGGCCGATGTCAGGAGTATCTGCCTTTTTATATGCCAACATCTGAAGGTGTGATAAACATCCTAGAAAGTCAGTCCCTAAAGTCAGTCAGCTCAGTCAGAACGACTTTGTGGAAGGATTTTTTTTTTTCTTCTATGCTCAAATTTCCTCTGGTTGTGTAATGACAAACAACAAACTACGAAATAAGGACATCTTATTCAGTCCTCTGTTTGGTAATGTTTTAATTTTTCCACATGTTGCTGTACAACATAACATCTGCTCGAGCCTGAGGTCACATACTTAGGTCTTATGCTCTTAAGCACTTTTTTTTTTTTTTTTACATAGTTCACAGATCATTGTCTTTTTGTATTTATCTCAAGTTTTGACAACACGCTGTTGTGAATTTGAAGGTCAGATCAGTTCAGTACGTCTGACTCAGATGAGAGGTCTCTGTCAAACTGGGCTCACATCACCAGCAGCTGTCAAACCCACTCGTCTGAGAAGTGCCCTAATAAATCTGCTGGATCCACATGGACCACTGTTTTAAAGGGTTTGCATGCTTTTACTTTCATACCAAGTTTTTTTTTGTGTGTGTGTGTCTTTTTTTGATAACAGAAATTCGGGAAGAAGCCACTTCACCCCAATTGGACACTACAGATCGGAAAGATTGCTTGAAATGGTACACATGTTCTTCTGTATGCGTCATTGTGCAATTCCAATCAGAAGTTTACAATTACTTTTGGGCTTTTAATTTATTTATTTTTTTGGACTGTAAAAAGTGTCATTTTAGACATCTGTCCGGTTATTGAGAAGTGTGTTTAGGATCAAATGCTTCACTAAAGGCCCACATTTCAAAACATTTATGCCTATTATAAGGTTTATATAAATTTCTGGCAGCTTCTCTGTTCTTATAAAATAAGTGCAAATTATAGCTGAAGGTGTTCATGATTGTTTCATCTTTAGTTTATTGATCTGCAGATAATAGGCAAATAATCAGATTGCTTTAATGCTCAGTGTTAAGTATTTTTTCTGTACTTTCGTTGTCTTGTTAAGCTTTTATGTTCATGGCTCTGTGTGTTTTCTGAACACCTTTTGTTGCAGGTGACGTGTTTCTCCGTGGATAACATCAAAGATCTGCAGGTCGTTCTGGAGCAGCATATCGATCAGGTCAAAGAATCACCAACTTCCTCCGTTTTTTAATTTATTTATTTATTTATTTTTTCTTTCACTTGTCGGGTTTTCTTTGCTTCATATTTTTTCCATTTGTATTTTACTCCGCAGTACGAAACGGGGACGTTGGGCTGCATTCTGCTGACCATCTCAGCTGTTCTCTCTCGATCTGTCGAAAAGTAGGTCCACACCCTTTGCTGGCCCGTCTACACAAAATATTTAGTGAAGCTTGCTTTGCATTGGGCGGTATGGTTACTGTCTTGTTTTTGTCTCTCTCCTCAGAGTGAGAGAGGATATGGACCTGAATACAACCACGCTGATAGGAGCTCATGGCTACTGCACCCAGGTTATAAAATGAAATCAAGCTATATTTACAGGGTTTCTACATTTATAGCTATCCCACAGTCTAGATGTTGTCCTTCCTTTTATACATCCTTTTATCCTTTCTTCCTATATTGTGTCCTAACCCACTTTCTTGTGTCCTCCTTCCTTCTCTCATTTCTTGTGCCCTTCCCTCTCCCTATCCTTATGTCCTTATTACATTTCTATCCTTTTCATTTCCTTCCTCGGCTTTGTTTCCTTCTTTTTGCTCCTATCCTTCCTTCTATTCTCATGTCTCATCCCCCTCTCTGTTGTGCGTCCATCCTTTCTTGTGTTCCCCTTCCATGTCTTCCTTTCTTGTTTCCTTCATTCCTTAGTTGTGTCCTACCTCCCTTCCTTCTGTCCTCTCTTCCTTGCATTCTTCCTTTCTTTCCTTCCTTCCTTCCTTAGTCTCTGACTTCCACATGTTTGTCCTTTCCTCTTTTCTACCTTGCATGCTCCCTTCCTTTCTTCCTTACGGTAACTTATTTTGGTTCCGTATCTAAAGCCTGACTGCAAAGAAAGAAAAAAAAAAACACATGGCGAATATTGATATTAAACTTTATGTTTGTATGTTTAGAAATTTCAAAGAAGAACTCTGTAATGTTGAGCCTTGACAAGTATTGAAGTTTTACCTTAAAGATGAATGTGACTGAAGTATTTTTTTTTTATCTGTTTTGATCAGGAGTTGGTCAACCTGCTGCTCTGCGGCAGAGCGGTTTCTAACGTCTTTGATAACGATATAGAGCTGGACTCGGGGAACGGCAACACGACTTTGCTCAAGGGAATTAAGGAGCCCTGCCAAGTGGGCCTGCTGTCTTTGTTTGAACATTATAATATCTGTCAGGTGAGCCGTGTTGAATTCCACGCACCGGTGATGGTCACTCGCAGCTCGCAACACGTCACAAAGCAGCTAAACTTTAATCTAGTACAAATCAAGCTGTATAGGCATTGACAGAGAATATTACACATAGAAACGATGTAGCCATCACTTTAGCTCTCTGAATTTTTATGTTAGACCAGCTTTTCTCGGGCCAAAACACTGAATTTTCTTTATTTTCTGACCGAAGGTGGGAGATTGCCTGAAGTCTCCCTCCTACCCGGTCTGGGTGGTGTGCAGCGAAAGCCACTTCAGTGTGCTGTTTGGCCTGGAGAGGGAGCTGTTGGTCAGTCCGGACCAAGACCCGCAGTTTGACCTGTACTATTACGATGGGCTGGCCAATCAGCAGGAGGAAATCCGCCTCACTGTTTGTAAGTTTGTGTTGCGTTTCGCCTGATGGTTATTTTTAAATGCAGCCACGTGCTTCAAAGATTTGTTTCCACTGATTCCCTGATACCAGGAATTACTTATTGATGGAAAACGTTGTTTCAGTTATGATTACAGTAAGATTAGATTGACTACAGAGCATGTATGAACTGCTGACACCTCACTGACGGATTTCATCTATTTGGACCTTTCCTTTAATGACAATGCTTTGATTTTGAATCTAAACCAAAACGACAAATTGTGTTTCCAGCTGTCGGCAAATCGACTCAGACCTGCGAGGAAGTTGATGCTGATCTCATTCCTCCACTGGAGCTCTGCATCAGAACACGGTATGACCTTGTTTTTTTTTTCTTAATGTGCAGAACAAAGTGCACACTAACTGATGACAACATCAATTAAATCATTTACTTTCGTTAGATAAAGACGGTGATCAAATACTTCTTATAAGCCATTGTGTAGTTAAACCTGGGTCTGATCTTAATGCCTCTAAAAGTTTTGGTTTTGTTTTCTTTCAGGTGGAAAGATGCTTTAGTCGACTGGAATGAGACCGAACCAATTCTCTGAGCAGTCAAGTTATTGTTAATATATTATGTAAATAATGCCTATTTTTATTGTATTTACTTTATATTTTTATTTTAACGTTAAAATTGCCATTACCTTTCTAAAAAAAACAAAAAAAAAAAAAAACATGCTAAAGCAAGTGATCGTGTGGAAGATAATGATATTAAATATAGTCATAAAGCGAATTCAGTGCCTAGGTAAAAACCTTACAAACTTTAGTGACAAAATCAGATGGATTAAATCAATACCATAAAAGACAAGATTGGTAAGAATCGTCAGTATTAGAAAATGAATTTCTACTCGTTCCTCGCTGCTCTCACCATTTTGCATTAAAGGCATACTATGCAACATTCTTCAGTTAATTAATGTGTTCCATACCGTTTTGGATGATTAAATGAGTCATTTCAGGTCGAACAAAGGTTTTCTCGGCCGCCCTGGTGGTCTGTGGGGGAAATACAGTACTTGCAATTGCAAGAGCCCTCGGCCCGCACCCACAGGCTCAGAAGTCTCGTGCAAGACCGCGAGAGTTGGTCTTGCTGTACGGTGAGAACTCCATGTGTTTTTGCCCTGCCATTCACTATATGCACGCGCGAAAGCAACAAAGAACCGCGTGTTAACGTCAAATAAACATGCAAGCATATCGAGTTTTTTATTATTATTATTATTATTTTTATTTTTTATTTTTTTTATGTTGGCGAGGCGGTAGCGTGAGTTTGGCGGCCGCCTCGCCAAGATAGCGCTGCCGGAAACCCTGATGTTCATACTTTCACTGTGTTAGTCATTGTTTGTACTGCTGTTTTTTCGACTTTTCGTTGCGTTCGCCTGTCTGCTAAGCTCAAAACAACCGCGCCTGGCTTGATGGAGAAACCAGAACAGCTGAGCATCTTTATGACAGTGCACTTTTACTTTCGCCCTCTGGGGGGAGCCTCGCTGGAAAATCAACCCCGGTTGCATAGTATACCTTTAACAGTACAGAACTCCTTTAATATTTTTGAATGAGGTTAGTTTTATTAAAGTTTTATTCACAATCTGCCATGAAGGTTTTTATATATTCAAAAAAGAAATCTGGGGTGTACTTTTTCGGTGGCCTTTTAATGTTTATTTTTGGGATGCTTTTAAAATAAAGCTATCACAGACTGCTTTGCACCACATATATATGTATTTAAACTCTATTTTGGGCTGATAATAAAAATTATAATTTTCTCCACACAGTATTGCCTCCTTTCTGTGATTCACCTGGATTTGTTTTTTTCTTCTCCTTTTGTTATTGAGACAAATAACAAAATGAGGCACTTACAGTTTAGACCAAAATTATTCATACCACTAGCTGATCTAGATTTAAAGTACCGTAGCCCTTTAATGTGACTAACATGTTACTTCTGAATGGAAAGAATATAGATGCTTGTCAAGACTTCAGGGAAGAAGTGAACAATTTCTATGCTTGCCTTCCATTTTATGCCTAAAGCTATTAATAGCCATTGCAGATTGAGTGTGTGGGAAAAGAAAATCAAGGTTCTGGACCATTTCAAATACTCTATGTTGTTCTAGAGCATCTTAATTACACAGATTTCTTAATAATAGATGCTTTTGTGGACTCAGCAAGTAAAAAACAGCAGCTCTCTGCATTTGGTCTGTGACACGTCATAGATAAAAACAAAAGAGGTCAGCGAGGACCTGCAGATGTGCATGGCTGCTGCTCACTACTCGGGGAAAGACTACAAGGCCTTTATCTAAATCTCTTGAAGTTCCAGAGGCATCAGGACAAGGTATTCAAAAATACAATCTGGAAACTCTCAGAGGAGTTGGTATCGAAAGGCATTACTTCACTGACGAGATTTATGGCATTAAAAATTGGAGAAAAAAAAATCCAAAAGTGACCACCTAAGCCATCCTGAAGCATGTGGACAACCTTAAGGCAGAACCTTGCATAATGCTGGATTCCATGGATTCAGATCAACGAGGAAGCAAAGAAGAACTCTGATCTTCTGTCTTGTGGTCAGATGAAAACGTTTTGTTGTTTGGCCGCAATGAAGCAGCCTTCATTTGGTGAAAATGCAAGCATTCAACCCCAAAAATACCAGCCCCATGTTGAAGCATGGTGGTGGGAGCATAATGCTTTGGGGATGTTTTCCAGCCAGTGGGGTTGGAAACCCAATCAATGTGTTTTCAGGAAAAAGGAAGACTACATCATGATCCTCCACAACGTCAGGCTATGTCCATGGAAAGGTATCAACAAATTATGCAAGGAGTTAGGTTGCTGTAATGGCCAAAAAAGGATTTTTCTTTGATTAATGAAAGGGGTGTGAATAAAATTAGTCTTTTTTCATGTAAAAAGACAATTTTTCCACAACTAAACCTCTTGTGCAGCGTCTTTGTGTTTTGGGAGATGCTTGAATCCCATTAAATTAGAAAATAACTTCTTGGCTACAGGTAGCATCATACCTAATATGATGGGAGACAAGTAATTCTTTTCCCCAGATGATGAAGTTAAGAGTTTATTTTTGTCGCTGGAATTGGAGCGTAAATAACTACCTATTGATTAGCTCTGATCATGGAAGATGTGTTTTAGCATTGCAGCTCAAATGTACATTTACATCGAGAAACACAACTAACCTTGTATTCTAAAGCAAGAATAATCAGAATCATCACTGTAAAGTTTAATCCCTCGAGCTGTTCTGTTTTATTTATAGATATTTTTTTTAAATAATGTGCTTTATGCTTTTTCTTTCACTATAGTGAAGTGAAATCATTCTTTTTACCCCCTCTCCAAGTAAATATCAGGTTGGCAAAACAAGGATTTAAGATAAGATGCCCTCCAGTGATTTATGTTTTTTTTCTTGGCATCGAAAGGCATCATGGCACTCAGTGTGGGGCAACCAGAGGGGGTGGCGGAGACTTACTGCCAACACCTCCAGCATGAGGGGATCAAAGACCCTTCAGCTGGCAGACTTCTTGTCAAATCATGGACCAAATGACAGATAAGGCGATCAGCTGTGGTTGTTTGGGTCAAAATGCTTTTCAGCATCAACACATTTGCACAGAACAGAACCTGTTTTGCTTAACTGTCAGCATTGCCCTCTCAGTATTCCTCCTGTTTTGGCACGGTGGGACTATTGGAGAAGATCTCACTGCGATGATGACGGCTCATTCATCTTTCAGTTGTCAAATCCTTAATGGAAGCCGTGATATCTGAATGTGTGTTATTGGTGACTCACGGGGGATTTGTGCGGTCCCCAAAAGACATAAGAAGAAAAATGAATTAATCATGAGACATGACATAAAGCTATTAACCCTCTGTGACAGTTTAACAGCCACCGTGGCTACTGCACGCACTATAAATACGCTACTTGGCCTGAATGAAGCCTTAAGGGCCACCAAAATTGGATTACAGTGTGCACTTCTGTCATAAAATTCTTCTGTGGATGAGGGGTGATGTGGTTTGATATACGTCATAAGGGACCCCGCTTATGTGTTGGCATGAAATATGTTCGACAAGCAGGTTACATATGTATGCAGGGTTTTGAAGGCAGTTAAAGACTATAATCAGGCGAATCGGCACCTTTAGTTGGCACCTAGTAGCAATGAAGGAAGTGCACAAAAAGCTCATGTTCTGTCTGGCAGTGTAGCATTAACAATTGCTGTCTTTATGCCAATGAGAGTCCAACAGATTTACTTTCACAAGTGGAGTATTACTGCTTTCGCCATAGTGCTCCGCTTGATGTATATGTAAAAAAAATAACTTTATTAGATATTATGTTGGGACTATTTTCACATTCAATGGACACAAAAACAGAAAGTTAAAAGAGAAAGAAAGGAAGAGAAAAAGACAAGACAAAATGCTAAAATGGAGAAAATGTGAAAAAAGTAACGCAGAGGAAAAAGAGAAAACAAGATAACATCCTCAGAGTCTGCTTCTACACCTGCAGAGAAAGATATAAAAGGAACAGCAAAACCAACTGATAAAGTATTACAGATACAAACAACCAACGCCTTGATAGCATCACTGAAAAATATGTAGTTTTTAATGCAAGAGCTATACAGTGACAGATAAAGCTAACGATAGGGTTTTTCTGTATTGAAGTGAATCTGTAAGAACTTCAATCCAAGCACCTGTAAGTGTTTGCGACAGTGTGCTTGTGTATGTAAGGTTTATCCATAAGAAAAATTATGAATAGTGGTGGTGAGGAGCCAATGACCAGACCCCAGAGCATCGAGGCAGACACCAGGAAAACCGGAACCCCAGATGCCAGAAAGGACCCCCAGAGCAAAGGGGCTCAAGAGGGACCAACAGAGGGAGGCTGCCTCCCCCATCCCAGGGAAGAGCAGAGGAGAGCCCCAGGAAACCCCCCAACAGCCACAGAGAGCTGCTGCAGCCAGCTACGCCAGAATTTAAATTCACCTTAAAGCCACAGTGCTCCACCCAGAGAAGAGTACAGTACCTTGAAGTGTTCACACGTCTGAACTTTTTCATGTTACAACCACAAACTTCAATGGTATTTTATTTTACTCCTTAGCTTAAAATCTAGTCATGCAAAAATCTATAGTTGAAAGAAAATTATTTAAATTTAAAAAAAAAACTGTATAGTATAGTTTGGAGTTTTTTACTAAGCTCTGTTTAGTCTATATTTTGTAAAACCGACCTTTAGTTGCGATTACAACCATAAGTCTTTTGCGATGTGTCCAGCAGCCATGCATATTGAGAAACTCCAACAGTTCCTTATTTTCCTTGGGGAAAATGGGTCAAGCTCAGTCATATGGATGGTTATACAAGAAACAATATACCAATTTTGTGTTGTATACATAATTCTATATACTTTTGAGTCATAGTTTTGATGTCTTCACTATTTATCAGCAATGAAAATCATAAAAATAAGGAAAAGCCATTGACTAGTTGTAAAAAGTAAAAAAGGACTTGATAAAAATGTGCCTCACCTGTTCCAGAGTTTTATTTGTGCATATTTATGCACTACTTTGCACTGGTCTATCAAGAGAAATAAAATGTTAAAACGTGGCAATATGTTAAAACAAGCATAAATGCTCTTGCGAGGCACAATTAACAATAACAATGGAGCAGAAGGTGACGACATTAAGGTGTTTCCTCTCTTCTCCTCTGGGCTTTGGCGAGCCCAGTGCAGTCTGACAGGCAGGAAATGGCATGGCTTTGGTCTCTGTTTACTATTTATTACACCAAATTTCTCAGAGGCACCAGAGAGGGGATTTGATGCTGGTGTGTAATTGTGTTAAAGCCCTCCCACATGCTATCCCCAGTGCATCTTCTGTCTCCTCTCCTAATCTGTGCTGTTTGTCTCCAGATAAGTGATATCCTCCTCAGATTAGGATCCCCGGTGCATCCCCATGGGGTGCACTCTGTATTTTTAGCCGCCTAATCCTTTTATAGCTTCAGTCGTTTCCTTAATTGGCTCAGGTCATCACTGCATATTTTGCCACAAGTTTGCTCTGGGTGGATTTGTGTTTGCAAGTTTGACAAGTACACAGAAGTTTGGTGAAGCATAAATTTCAAAGCTCAACTCCTCCATTCCTAAGGAGGCTGTGATTTGTGGCTATCACACGGTTTATGGCCCCGCGGTACGAGACGACCTCATATCAAGTTGGAAACGCTGCCAGGATTGAGATCCCGGTCGCGGCGATAGGATCTGTACACACCATCAAACATGTTCTTCACCAACTGGGCTCCTTCCACGGATGAGTTTATAATGATCACACAATAAGCCAAACTGTTGGTGAATAATGCATGAGCTCGTAAAAGTAAAGGCTCCCGCTCAGTCTGTGGAGACAAGCTGACGTGAGAACTGAGCTGTTGTAATCTTTGGCTTGTGGTTTATGTTTTCTCAGAACCTTATCCATCAGCACACCCCCTTGTGTGTGTGCGTATGAGTGTGTGCCTGACTCTGTTTGTTTCACTTCTTAAACAAAAAAACAGTCATTGTCAATATTCTCCAGACTGAAAAAAAAAAGGGGGGGGGGAGGAGGGTATGGCAGGAGGATAAACCTTCCCCTTCTGTAGTTTCAGAGAACCTTATGGTGCTATGTAGTGCAAAGGTGTGCAAATACCCTGTAGAAATTCCTGTTAATTTGGATTTCATTACAAGGGAGCTTTCTTTTCAAAGCTGACTTTGCGTCTCTTTTTTAAAGGTTTTAGATCACGTTTTTTAAAGGTACATAGTGCAATTTTTAAGTTAAATATTACTTATTTATTTTCTTTCCCATACATGCCCTTACAATTGCCCAACGTGTAAAATGATTTATTCTCTATTTATCACAATTGGTAAAAAAAAACAAAAAAGTAAGCATAACTCTCTGGGTGTGCGTGTGACACTCTGTGCGCTCTCATTCACCTGGCTACTTTGTTGAAGTCCCGCTGTAATCAATGTATTACTGAGAAAACACAGTCTAACTTTAATATTCATACCTTTGTTACCCCAGAAGACATTACGCCTCTAAACAAAAGACCTGTGCAGTCGCAGGATCGCAGCAGCAAATGCTTCTCCTCTTCTCCCATACACGTACACAACACTGGTGTCATTCCAACTTGTCGCCAGAGGGGGCAGACTTGTCCAAAACTCTGGAACTTGCGCTATGCTCCTTTGAGCCTTCCAAATACAACTATAGGCATAAATATGATTAAATATTAGTATTCGTTTGTTATGAAATATTAACTATTTTCTGATGCTATACCAATCCGGAAGAAAGATGCTTGCCTTCAATGTGACACCGCCTTGCCCCATGTAGGTGCCAACCATTGCATGATGTTACAATTTAGCAAGGGGTTTGATTTACTTATGGTTCTGGGGTCTTCATCATGCGATTTCATTGTACTGAATCGTTTTAAGAATTAATCTCCCAGACAATCCCTTTTAGTATAAACCGAGCTTCAACCAAGCAGTCATGAGTGAAGTGACGGTCAACGACAAACACAAGCTAGCTCCCAAAATTAAAATCCAGCCCTTTCTGCTGATTAGGCTCTTCTTTAGGAAGGCTGAACAGAGTCCAAGTCCTCTCGCAGCCCAAAACACATTTTTATGATGTATCTGTAGTAAAAAAAAAAAAAAATGAAGCTTCTGTTCCTGTGCAGATTAGGTGGTAAAAGAGCCACTTTGTCTCTGAAATAATTGTGCTCAGCCTCACATTACCGCCCGCTGGTTGGAGAAAGTTGGCGTGTTGTTTACTGGGCAGAGCCGGCACGGTCAAGGTAGGTACTTCCTGGAGGGGGCGGGTGATGATCGCTCCCCACACGACGGCTGCTAATTTTCCAGGACAGGGAGGAGCTGCTGCTCAGAGAGCTGCATTCACAAGGAGTGCTTTAGTCTACGTTCACACAGCAGGGAAATGCAGCCTAAATCCGATCCATATGCGAACCATATTATTCTTTTTCTTGGCTGTGTAAATGGCCAAAATCTGATATTTTCACCCCAATAAAAATCAGATTTATGCCTTCTCCATATGTGGTCCTAATTCGGATACGTATCGGATATTTTTTGAAGCCTCCACAGTCTGCACAGCCATGTCGCATTTTATCCGTCTTTTACGTCACTGTCCTGGATCCAACTATATATATATATCCACACACAGCAGCAGCAGTTAGCACTCCAAAAAGACCATTTTAATAGCTGTCATGTTTTCTTCTTATCTTCGTCTTGCTATAATGTCTTAACATTGTCGGCTTCTGATTTCGGCTTTGATGAAGGAATATCATCATAACTTGGCTAAAAGCTCAAAAGGTTGATTTTGCATGATATAAACCCTTTTATTAGTTATTAGTTAAATAACTAATAGCTTATTTATTTTCTAATTTTTAAAGAAATAAAAACATGAGAGTGTTTCAGGTTTCACTCTCATGCAACAAGTGTTCTCAAAGTTTCTAACACCAGAAACCCTTTCAGTTTTGACATTATGGTCTCTCAGTTCCCTTTATTCCATCTAAAAGTTTTGTTACTAAAGCATTCCTTGAACTAAACAGATGTTTTCAAGCAACACACTTGTGCTGTTTTCAGGAGTTTTTTCCCCCCGCTCTTATCTACTGTATATTTGTTTTTTTGGCAGAGCTTAGATTGCTCAACCTCCTGTTCAGTCCAAGGCATCTGATAACCGTGATTAAGTGAGTGATTGCGAACACAAAAGTCTGCCAGACATTTTGCAACGATCTCCAGTAAAAAGGGAGGCGAGGGGGTGGACTCGGGAATTATAACACCTGCTCTCAGCGGCAGGGACGGCAGCGGCTGAAAAGGTGCTGAAAACTGCAAAACAAACATTTGACCACCCCTCCAAAAAAAAAAGCTATCCTACAGCAATATGGTTGTGATGAAACCCAGCTTGTTTCTGCTATTTACAAATTCAGATGAGCAGAAGACAGCTTTTGTCTGTTAAAAGTGAAGCGCATGGAGATAAACGCACCACATCGCCTGTGCCAAGGAGTCAACTCCCCTGGACTCCCTTTGCAGTCTCATCCATCCTACCGCCTGACTCTGCTTTTTGCCTCCATGTAAAAACAGAATGCAAAAACTTTGCTTCAATATTCTTTATTCCATAATGCAGTGAATTATCACCATTGTCTTTATTTTATGTGGTCTCATTGTCAGCAATCACTCAAGTGCCAAATAAAATGTGATGAAGACACAGATCGAGTATAATGTCAGCAAAATAGTAAAAGTGGAATTTACATAGAAAACAAAGGACATACATTTTCTCTCCATCAGTCGTGACTGTCATAACCAATATAATTATATTTCAATGACTGTTAAATCATTACATATTTACCTCCTCAATAAATAGGTGCATTGGATATTAAATTATCTGCTTATGGTGCAATCCATTCAAAAACAACCAACAACTTCCACTCGTCATTTTGATTTATGACACCAAGAACAACAAAAATATTGACACTATAAACACACATACACACAGAAAAAAACTTTCTCATGTCTGCTGTGGATTTGAAGGCACTTCCTTGGCAACACGTTGATCCCTCTTTCATTACACAGGGACCTGAAATTTAAATTGGAACACAAAAATGTGGTGGTTAAATATTTGCAGTTTCCGCACATTTTAGAGCTATTTTTTTTTTATTAAAACCCTGCAGCCAAAAACTGGACCAGGAGATTTAAAAAAAAAAAAAAAAAAAAAAAATTCCCCATCTTTCAAAGTAAGTAATTTTGTCTGCTTCTAAGAAGGTCTCATTGAAATGACCAGAATTACCAAATCGTGACTCATTTCATACGTCTAGTGAAGTTCGTCCATCGTCACATGCATGTGAAGCTCTCAGAACAGAGCAGACAGGATCTTATTATGTGATTCCTAAAGATGTGTCAGCCTCTTCAATTATATTATCACCATCTAAACCCAATGACCATGAATTGACCACTTATGGAGATGAACTTGTGCGGGGCAATCACTCATCAATCTGGACCTAATTGCATTCAATGTGAACACATGCTTTTACCATATGCTAGATTTAAAACTATCTAAGACAGCGGAGAAAGTGCGTTTTTTAAAGATTGACTATAATTATTTCCCTGACGACATTCGGCGGCCTTCCTTTGACACCCGGCATGCCATGTGTTTCTGACGACATTTGACGCTCGGGTTTAACTGAAGTTATTCATATGATTAAAGTAGATCTTTTTTTTTTGGTCAAGAGAAAGACATAGAGGGCTGGGGAAAAGTATTCGTACCCTTACTAATATCTTCTGTTGATTAGTGGCAAATTTAATTAAGTCAGCTCATTAAACAAATTTTACATCAGACTGCATTGACATGAATAAATACAAAAAGTCGCTTTGAAATTGTTTCGTTTATAAAAGGAAAAAGTTATTTAAACCAACCAGCCTCCAGTGTGAGAAAGTAATTAAGCCTACTCTCTAAACGTTATAAATCTACATTTGCCCCCAAGTGGGCCAATCTGTCTTTTACATTTCTGTGGAGGAATTTTGTAAAATTATTTTAATTCAGACACATCTGAGGATTTTCCAGTCTGAATTGACTGTGTAAAGTCATGCAAAAGCAAGTCAATCCGATATAGGTCCAAATTTACTGACTGAGCCCCTTTAAAACCCTTTTTTTTTTTTGTGCCACCCAGAGATGTACTTGCTGTCAAACTTGGTATTGATGTTGTGCTGCATACGTAAGTGTGCTTAAGCGTAAGGTAATAAACTGATGGCCAGACGTTCTCATTTAGGAGAATTCAAACAACTTTCCTGCATTATCATTTCAAAGACAGGAAAGTCTGTTTCCTTCAAGTCTTCTGTCTTTCACAACAGTGTACATTTTTAACTAATCCAGAAGAAACTTAAAGTAAAAATTGAAGCTAGGATGAGTGAAGATTTTATTCTGGCATGAAAACATTTCAGAGATCACAGATGGAGCCAAATGTTGGACAAATGTAAAAGAGATATGTTTCTGATTATGGGATGGGTCACTCTTGCTCAGATGAACATCAAATAAATAGAGTAAATCTCATCTACTCAAAGTATACATTTATACATATGTCTATATTAATAATTTCTGTTTCAGTAAGTGTTTAAAAAAACAAAGTAACTTAAGAATAAAGAAACATAATTACTCACATACAAAACTTATGACTGCATGCAGAGCGGACTCATTGCTAATCGTGTTAGCAATCTTGCACACCTTTTGTAATCTGAAATAAAGACACAATGAGAACAAGGCCATTAACAGTTTCATATCACCTGATCAAAAACTCTAATTCATACAACAGGCTCCTTTACGACAGGAACCCTGGAGAAAAAGTGCAAAAATTGTCAAATCTTTCTTATTTCCTCATCTGTGAATAAGAATAAAGCATGAGTCAGAACACAATTGTGTTTTGAACACAACTGTGTATGATCCTGGATCTAACAGCCTTTCTAATAACAGGAAGAAATTACAAAACTGATCACATTTCAAAGTTCCTAAAAATGCAAAAAGAAAAAAAAATCTGAATTTTAGGGCTGCATGATATCAAGAAGTATTGGAGCTAATTGACACGTTGCCTCCGATTTAGGCCTGTTTGCTGTTGCGATGATCCGAATAACTGAGAATTTGCACAGGCATGTAGCGAATTACGGTCCTGAATACTGTGATATCAAACATGTGTTATGTTTTACCCTGTGTTTTTTTCTTGTATTTTGAAATTGTATAATACTTTATGTTTTTATGTTACTAAAACCACAAATAGACACCGATTGTGAACTAGCTTAAGCTGAAATGTAAACATTACGATATTTATGTTGCTTAACCCTCATCCCTACAAAAAAGCAATAAATTAAATAATACATGATTAAGATAAACCAATTTTTCCAGACATTTGTATTCTTTATCAAAATATGTCTACTACTCACATTGAACTTTATAGACTCAACCACAAACAATATGCAGGTACGCACAACGTGAAAAAATATTACTGGCATGCAAAATTTGAACGCATGGCTCTTAAAATTTTGTATTCTTCAAATTATTGAATCCTAGCAGTCTTTTGCAAATGCAAAATTACACAAATTGATATTATGTTAATGATGTGATTGGATAAATTGAGCATCTAACTTGTGCAATTCTTTTATTATTTGTTTATTTTAAATGGAATTTTGTTCTATTCATTTATATTTTATTTCTTGAGAGCGTCAAAATTGGTTATAAAAACAAATACATCTAAGGCTTTGTTTTTCTAAGCAAGGACGTGCCTCACTACGTTGTGTGAAACTCCTTAAAATGATTATTTTTTGGTATAAAATCTGTTTTGGAATATTTGATGTGCATAATATAGTGAAATATTTAGGATTTCTGTATAAATCTTAATTCCTACAAGGCAGTTTTAATTGAAGGAGAGTGTCAGTGACTGATCAGAATGCCACCAAATGGAAATCGATTATGGCAAAGTGATTAATTTTGGCCTCTTGAGCTCAGGACGGCTGCTGAAATCCATTGCGATTATTCTGGTCTATTACCCAAAGAACCACAGCCAGAACCAAAACCTGAGCTGAGAAACATGCAAGGTAGTATAAGACATAGGCTCATCTCAGCTGGACAGATGAATTATAAACATGTGTTTTCTTGTTAGATGACCTCATGTCTCAGCCAGTTTTAACGAAAAACACACAAAGAACCCATCCTTTTCGATTTAACAGAGATTAGAAAGACCCTCTGGGTTTTTTATTGTTGCAAAAGCCAACAGCTGTGGTAGTGCAGCAGTACCCAGGGGTAACTGTACAAAGGTACTTTTGATATCAGTGAACTTTTTTTTGTTGCTGAAGACATTCTGCCATTGAGGTAAAATCCATGTATTCACTTTCCAAACTACCTGTTTAATTATGTTCAGAGTTTTAAGCAACTGTCATAGTTTCTAATGGGTGAGAAAGGCGGTGCACCCTGAAAACTAGGTGTCTCTCTCTATCTATCTATCTATCTATCTATCTATCTATCTATCTATCTATATATATATATATATATATATATCTATATCTATCTATCTATCTATATATATATATATATATATATATATATATATATATATATATAGATATATATATATATATATATATCTATATGCTATATATATATATATATATATATATATATATATATATATATATATATATAGATATATATATATTATATTATATATATACATACACACACACATATATACACACACACACACACACACACACACACACACACACACAGAGTAACATAGGTAATTAATTTTTAAAATGTTATCTCTATCATGGCTCCTAACCAAGGGTTGACTGCTGGCTGACCAGTAGACTCAATGAATCACTTTAATAGAACTCAAATCGACACCATTAGTCTGGAAAGGATTGCAAAGCCTCTTCTAAGGCTTTGGGGCTCCAGAGAACCATACAGAGAGCTATGATGCACAAAATAGGGCTGGACGATATAGAAAAAAAAAGCATAGCGATCGATATCAATAATTATCAACAAATTCAAAACATATATTTTAAGTGCAGCCCTGGCCATTTTATGCTGTTGCTTAATTACCTATTTTTAGATACAGACACACAAACACTGAATTCAAACTCAACCCTTTATTCAACCAACTTTTTACCAAAACTCTTTGAAGGTGGCGGAGCTTCCTGGGTCTGCGTTGTGATTGGTTGGGAGGATGTAATGACTGTAATATTAACCTACATGACTAGAAGGCAAAAGGAAGGAAAACTTTTATTCTATTCAACTTTTGTCTATCGATCGATATATATTATTATTGAATTATCGTCCAGCCCTAGCACAAAACATGGAATAGTACTGAATCTGCCTGCCGTGCCTACCAAAAGTAGGCACAATAGCATGCCGTCATCTGTTCTAGGAGGTAACAATAGATCCCAGAACAAAATCTAAACCTTTGCAGGCATCAGTGCCTCAGTTAAGGTCAAAGTTCATGATGAGATTGGGCAAAAATAGCTTTCATGGGAGAGTTTCGAGGTCAAAACAACTGCTTACAAAAGGCATGCCTCACATTTATCAAAAACATCTTATTGATACCCAGGAATTTTGTAAAATATTCGTTGAACCTACAAGATTATACAGTGCATAAGATCAGAGTATACACCACGTCTCTGGAAGGCATGTATCTCCTTACACCTGGTGTAAGGAGATACATGATACTCTGTAACAGAGTTTCAGAAAAGGAATGTTGTACTGATTGTCAAACATGGTGGTGATTTGATTGCCACTTGCTGTGATTGATGGAGCCATGAATTCTGCTGTATAGCAAAATATTCTGAACGTAAATGTCTGACCATCAGTTTATCCCCTTAAACTCAAGCTTGTCTGGCAACAGGACAATCCAAAACAAGGAATCCACCTCCAAACGGCTAAA
This sequence comes from Fundulus heteroclitus, assembly GCF_011125445.2. Taxonomy (NCBI): domain Eukaryota; kingdom Metazoa; phylum Chordata; class Actinopteri; order Cyprinodontiformes; family Fundulidae; genus Fundulus; species Fundulus heteroclitus. Next base: position 19,248,364 of record NC_046369.1, read on the forward strand.
AAAAAATAAAGGTTTTGAAGTGGCCTAATCAAAGTCCGAACTTAAATCTGAATGAGAAGTGTTCACTCTTGAAAAGTGAAGCGTGAGCTCACACTCTCCTTCATTTAAAACATTTCTGCAAAGAAGAGAGCTCCAATTTTCCTCCGCAGTGAGGTAAAAGACTGACTGTGAGTCAATTTATCACCGTCAAATGAGACACAACCCGTTGTTAGCAATAGAGGGAATAACTTTTTTATATCGGGGCAAATTGGTTTAGATAGCCTTTTTCCCTTAATAAATAATATTATCTGGTTGTCTTTATCTGGTATTAAAACTTGTATGATAATCCAAAATCTGAAAGGTGGCCAATTCTTTTTTAAGTGCATACATATGCTGTTGATTTGCCATTTTAAATGTGTCACCAACTAAAAACTAAAAAAAGAAACTCACAAAGCAATGACCACAAACTATAAAATAGCTGAAATAGAAGCTTAAGCTGTATTGGGCACAGACGGACACCTCTTGTAAATGTGCACACAACTTCTATCAGTGGTTATTTCAACAATTAAGAAGTGTAATTTTCATTAAAAGGATAATTTGAAGGGAAACAATGGTAAAATGCAGCTACTTAATGTATGTGTTAAAAAGGCTCAAACAAAACGGGACTGCACAATGCATCGGGACTCTATTGTCATCGGCATATCATTGTGAGCAATATTAGTATCTTAAAGTACTGTCCATTGCAGATTTTGCACACCAATGATACATTCACCCAGACTGTCCTTGAGCAGTACATGGCCACACCTTACACTGTATTACAAGGCCCAAGATGCTTGAAGAGGCCACGGCAACAAGTTTCCTTTTTCTGAGATGTTGGGGGTATAATATGGTCTGTTGTGCACTGATGAGGCCGTGATAATGTCTAAATTCAATACCAAAGCACCTGCTCAGAGGCAGTCAGCTTTGTCAACTGGCTCACAAACGGTCAGCTCAGAAAACGGGTTGTCTTTCTATGTAATTCATATTCTCCAATCAGAGCACACAATCAAGCAAACAGCCTTCCCCCCTCCCCTCCACCCCTCCCAGCTGATTCACCGGCTGACCTAAGGGGAGAAAGGCGGAGCAGCGAGCAGACGGCAGCCCCAGATCAGCCTTCCTGTATCGGCTCAAACTGGAGGCAGACGCCGCTGAAGCCGCGGGGTACAAATATTGCATATTCGCCCTCAAACTAACTTCACAGTGGTTACTAAAAAGGGGAGCTGGTGTGTCCGAGGGCGGTCTAAAACGCTTGAAGGTTCCACTCACTCCCGAGAGACGAGAGAATCACAGAAGAGTTTTATGGGGACTTTAATGAAGACTGTTTAAAGTGGAGGAATTTAAGTCTGGATTTTTCAACAAACAGATAAAAAAAAAAAAAACTGTACTGACATGGAAGGTGGCAGCAACAACGTTGCCATTACCCGCAAGTTTGTTTCATTTCTAAATGCTGTCAAATGTAAGGAAGCTGTGTTCATAAAAATCCAGCTGACTGACATTTGACCGGTTTTGCAAATATGGTTATAGCCAAGCAGAGCAAAGCTGCATATCATTACTGCAACCAACCCTTTTACTGAGGAGGGACATTTGGTCTGACAAAACAACAAGCCGATGTTACTTTTTTATGAACTTCTTTGGAGAATTTATATATGCAGCAATATTAACTACATGAAATTGTTTATACAGTGATGTCATGGGACCTTTAAAGTGTAACCCACCCCAAAATCAACTTTATTGCAACATGCCAGTGCAAATTCTCAGTTATCCGGGTCATCACAATGACTTGTGCTTGAATAGGAGGCAACTGGACTTTCGCTCAGTTCTTTATTGCAGGTAAACTGTATAAAGTGGGCCTAATGGTGCTACTTTAATGCTACTGTACAAATCCTTTTACATTTTATCTGAACTTGTTTAGTTCTGCAATATTTGTCTGAAAATGATCTTAGTGCTGCCCTCTTAGGGTTGAATGGTGACTATTGCAGTTGAATTTTCCTCTTGGTTCAAACCGTACATGCTTTTGTCATCGTAGCCCGGCATTCGGGTATAAAAGCATCTCGGTCAGACACGGCGAGTCAGACTCAGGGGTTGGAATCACAAGTATTAGGAGCATTGATCGATAGTGTTTAGCATTTGTTACTGCTTTGAACATTAGCTCATGTTAGCAATGACGCTGCTAACATCACTTTACCACTCAAAAACTGCATCCATTCCCAGAGGATGCAGAGCTTTGTAGACTGGTACCAGCAGAACCCCCTCACTTTAAATGCAGCGAAAACAAAAGTGCTCACCTTTCTGACACAGGTGAACACCCAGTGAACTGATGTTCAGATAGTGGACTCCTATAAGTACCTGGGTGTTCACCTGAACCATAAACTGGACTGGGGTCATAATACTGATGCTCTTTACAAAAAAAGACAGAGCAGAATCTACCTCCTGAGCAGGCTGAGGTCTTTTGGAGTGCAGGGGGCGCTCCTGAGGACCTTCTTTAACTCTGAGGTAGCAGTGACCATCTTCTACGGTGTGGTCTGTTGGAGCAGCAGATTATCTGTAGCTGAGAGGAAGCGGCTGGATAAGCTCATTGGGAGGGTCAGTTCTGTCCTGGGATGCCCCCTGGACCCAGTGCAGGTGGTGGGAGACAGAAGGACTATAAGGAAAATCCCATCACTGAGGCACAGTGTCTCCCACCCCATTCATAGAGCTGTGGCAGAGCTGAAAAGCTCCTTTAGTGAGAGACTGCTGCATCCCAGATGCTCTAAGGAGCGCTTTCACAGGTCCCTTCTCCCAGCTGCAGTCAGACTTTATAATCTCTGCTGCTCCCAACAGAATCAATAACTGTTTACATCATGCTAATGGTTGCACAGGTTCTGATCCAACCATTAACTGTTTACACTGTCCCCAGATGCTAAGGTAACTTGCACATGCCTTAGCTACTTCAGGATGCTGCTGCACTATCATACACATTGCATATTGTGATATCGTGTGTTATATAACACTTTTCCACTGTTAAAAAATTTACTCTGGTATTTACTTTTTATCTTCTACTCTTAGTACTTCTCTAGAGCTAATTTTAGATTAGACTGGTTTGTTCTTTTTTCTTCTTTCATTGCTAATAATTGTGTGTAACGGTCTGTGTGTTCGCCACCGTCACACCCGAATTTCCCTACTGCGGGAATTCTCATTCTTATTATCAATGTGCATCTGGTATCTGACCTGAAAAAGGCCATTATAAAGACAATAAATTTTAGAGAGCTGTTAGCGGCCCATGCATAAACCAAATCACTTTGCCTAAAATAAACTGTCTGCCAACAAAAATTGTTTGCTCACATAAAACAGTGTCCATCATAAAGGATTAAAAACATATGCTTTGTGGGCTATTATGGGACAATACTTCATGATAACGGATAAAACATGAGGCACAGAGAAAACTGTTTGTAGAATTTAAAGGCATACACACATGCTGGTCTGGAGCAATCCCTTGTGGTGTGGTATAGTCTGTGAAAGTGTGTTTTGCACTCCGATGAGAACTTGACATGTCCTGCTTGAGAAAAGAAAAGGTCACATTAGGTAAAATAATATGGACTTCTCTTCATCTAATATATTTTTTTTTAAATACTTGACCTCTTTAGGAATTTATGCTGTTTTTAGCCTTTACTTTAGAGAGCCCTTTGCTGATTGGTTTTCCTGTACTTGTCCCAAAGTGGGAGTGCTTCACATAAATCAGTACAATTTATACTGAGACCATCCTTTCCAACAAACATCTCTAACATTATGGGAGTTCACAGCCTCATGTTTAAAATAACTGTGTCCAGAATGCAGAAGGGTCACTGTGAAGGCAGTAACTAGACCTTCACTGATCATTTCTCTTTCTGAACTACCATATAAAAAAAACACTTTAAACATTTATATTCTAGCCATCTTACTGTAAGCGGTCAGCAACTGTTTATCTCAGAAGCACATTTGTAATTATTTTGACATCTTGCACAGTCTTTATCATCTTATATTAGTAGTTTAGCACAGCTGGCATGAATAAACTCTTTGTGTATTCTCAAGAGGTTTCCATAAAAGCTGACAACATTTTCACAGCTAGCATGTTCTTTAACAAAATGGTAAAAGCTCAAAACGGTTAATGTGAAACATGTTCACATTACTGTGCTTCATTGAGCCTTCATGTTATCTGCTGAAAGTTTCGCTCTCTCTGAAAGCTTGTAGGAACTGCAAACATGTTTCAACATCTAGTAGAAAAATTGTTTCTGTAGCTTTTTATATCTCTGTGCTTCCCCTGAGTTCATTTGGAACATTTTCCTAATACTGAAATTAGCTACCCTGAGTCCTCTTCCCACGTTAACAGTGTTCACATCAAACAGTGTTGTTCCTGTCAGCTAGTAGTGCTAATGCTGCTGCTGCCTCAGAGTTTGGACATTGAACCTTGGCACAATGTAACATCCATACTAATTTCAAGTTAGAAAACTTTGGGATTTGCTGTTTGTTTTGGAGTAAACTACTGTTTAATGCAGGGGTCTTGAACTCTCGTTCTTGAGAGCCGTTGCCCTCCTACTAGAGGAGTCTTTGTTTCAACACATCAGAGTTGTGTTGAGTTGACCTACTGTTCTCCAATTTGCAATGTTTGTTGTAATTTAAACTTTTAGTTTTATGTTCTTGCTGTCTTTTTTCTCTTCATAGTAGGTAAACCTGGTCTGGCGTTCTGTTAGCCGTGACATCATCCAGAGGAGGCAGATCATCTGCTATTACCATATAACATAGGAAGGATTCCTGGATCAATGTGTGCTCCTGTGCTTTTTTGTGTCTCTGCTCTGTCTTCTCTAACCCCCAGTCGGTCGAGGCAGATGACCGTTCACACTTAGCCTGGTTCTGCTGGAGGTTTTCCTCCCTGTTAAAGGGGAGTTTTCCTCTCCACTGTCGCTTCATGCATGCTCAGTATGAGGGATTGCTGCAAAGCCATGGACAATGGAGAATACTGTCCACTGTGGCTCCATGCTCTTTCATGAGGAGTGAATGCTGCTTGTCAAGACTCAATGCAATCTGCTGGAATTCCTTAGACAGAAAAGTTTTTCACCAATCTGCATGATTTAATTGACTTTAACATTGTAAAGTGCCTTGAGGTGACGTGTTGTGAATTGAACTGAATCAAATTATCAGGTCTTTAGCAGCACCTGTAGAACTTGACTGCATGCTGAAATGCCAATACAGCCATTTAAATCAGTATATTTTAAACCATGAACACAGATTTCTTACAGCAAAACTTGTGCTACTGATTTAAAGAACTACAAACTGCTCTAGCTGCAGCTAACTACTTTATATTTACAACTTTCACCACATTCTACACTCACTGCAGCCATATTGGATAATAAACTCATCACTGTTCGGCTTTCCTGGCCAGGAACACCGACTTCAGCTGGCTTTCTTTGAGTATTTTCAACTGGAAGTTCAGAAAATCTGACTTGCAAGTACAAAGAAAACGCAGTATTGGTATGCTTTACTGACAGGAGAAGGATCCAAATTTTTGAGAACCCTATTTGGCCCATCTAAAAGTCGCCTAATTCTAGGCACTAGCCGATTTCTCTGTGCATCTCTAGATGTGAATTAATAGCAAAATCCCCAACTGTAAGGTACTCCACTTAAATCAATACCTTAGGGAGAATTATGACTTTATATGACATGTATAAATGACATGTATAAAAGTGTATATATAAGACTTTGTGACTGAACTCCAAGGACTCCTAATACCAAAATATTGAATGACTCCCAACACCTTATAAAGAGACTTAATGCTAGTTTTAACTTTAATTTGCCACATATCTATGAGAATTTTAGTTTATGAATGAATACACAGTAAATAAACCAAAAAAGACTCATGTTATCGTAGACGTTAAGTGTACGGTTTTCAACTGGACTTACAAATGGAGTGAAGTAAAATGAAGTTTTCAGTTACAATTACGTCCAAGACCTTCTGCACCAATGATTATGCTTCCAGATTTTCATACCAATAATGAAGTCTACTCACAGGTCCTAAGACAAATAATCAGCTTAGCTTAGCAATGCCTTCAACTTAATTCTGTCAGCTTCAGACCATGTGCCGTTTCTCTAAACTACTGCCCTGCAGCTAAGCCAAGCGACCCCACTCTGACCCAAAGAAGAACAGTGTTCACAAAGCTGTCTATGACTTCAGTATACTGTATGTTGGCTTGCAGGAATGAAAATGTCTTTCTCATAGGGGGCAAAACTAGGAGAGTCCTGCCAAAAGTTGCATGGGAAAGCTGCCAACTATGTTCTTAAAGTTGTTTGCCAGATAAAACAGTTTTGCAATGCCTGCAAAGGTCAAAAGACAGTCCAGACTAAAATGTTTTCACTTGCGATAGGATTTTCTTCTGATCTATTTTCTTTGGTCGAAGTTTTCTTACCTCCAAAATGCTCAAGGAATTTGTTCTTCAGGTGTGGATCTCTGGGAACAATATCTGAAACAAAAAGCTGCTGTTAGGTTTTCACAACCAAACCGTGTGTTGGGCCATCAACCAAACATAGTTCAGGATTGGGGGTCTTTTTTGTGACTTGAAACTGGGGGCAAAAGGACCATCATAGTGGATGATTTGAACAGCATTGGCTAAACTACAATGCCTTACAAAATAACTGCACACTCCTTAATTGTTCTTTTTCCATTTTGTCATGTTACTCAATGTCTTTAATTTGAATTAATTAAATTGGGATAGGCAAACACAAAGTAGTGCTAAGGGAAAATGACACATGGTTTCTAAAGGTTCTCACAATCAGAAATATGAAAGTGTGCATTTGGGTTTACTCCCCTGACTCCATGCTTTGTGGAACCATCTTACATTGCAATTACAGATTCAGCTCTTTTGGGAGTATTTATACCAGTGTTTCTCATCAAGAGACTGCAATTTGTGACCATTCTTCTTTGCAAAAGTGCACAGGGTCAATCAGATTGGATAAATTACATCTTTTCATGGCAATTTTCAAGTCTAACCACAGATTCTCAGTTGGATTTTGATCTGAACATTGAGTGGACCATTTTTACACAGGACATACTTTGTTCTAAAGCCAAGCAGTATCAATTTTCAGCTGAACATAGCATTCTGCTTGACCTGAAAAACTTATCTGGTCTCCTCCAACCAGAGCACCTACTTTCCCATGTTGATTTTATCACCTGCAAGGTTTGGGAGACACCCGAAACATAACTTCTTATGGCTTACTTTTTCACAAGTAGCTTTTTCCTTGGTAATGTTCTCCCCCCAGGCTGTCAGTCTGAAGAACACCTAACAGTCAGTATATCCAGGTCAATACCATGCTTATTTACACCAATCCAACTGGGTCTTCAATTCAATTTTATTTATATAGCGCCAAATCATGAAACATGTCATCTCAAGGCACTTTTCAAAGTCAAGTTCAATCATATTATACAGATTGGGTCAGATTATACAGATTGGTCAAAAATGTCCTAGGAACCCAGTTGATTGCATCAAAGTCCCGACAAGCAGCATTCACTCCTGGGGAAGCGTAGAGCCACAGGGAGAGTCGTCTGCATTGTACATGGCTTTGCTGCAATCCCTCATACTGAGCAAGCATGAAGCGACAGTGGGAAGAAAAAATCCCCATTAACGGGAAGGAATGGGGATATACATTTTATATACATTGCTTTACTTGAAATGTATATATTCATATTTACAAGAAAAATATTTCTGTTTACCATATGTGTGTATTGCACTTAAAATATCCTTACTGAAAGCAAAGCAGAACCAAAGTCAAATTCCTTGTTGTATAATGCAACTTTGTGATTAAAACTGATTCTGATGGAGATCAGATTTGTGGAGTGTATGGCTGCTGCTGCTTCCACCATCAACAGATTCTCCCACCTGAGCTGTGCATATCTGTAGCTCCTTCAGAGTCACCATGAGTCTCTTGGCTACTTCTCTGATCAATGCTCTCTTTGCCCAGGTGGACACTGATGTTTTGGTAGTTTTTCAGTTGTGCCATGCTCTATTTTCTGATGATGAATTTAAAAAAAAGATGCTGCTATGGTAGTATTTTATAAAGTAACTCTGCTCTAAACTGTTCCCCAACTTCTCCCTGACCTGTCTACTCAGATTTTCTGACAGAACAGCTTAATTTATACTGAGAATTTAACTAGGGGCATCTTAATATGGATGGTGAAGACATTTTATATGAGTAAAACACTTTTCAGAACTTCAGTTGAAATATTTTGAAAACCAAGTATCCTTTTCCATAAGCATCTCAATATGCACTACTTTTTAAAGCATACAATGCCAATAATACACATAAAATTAGTATAAAAGAAAGAAAGAAAGAAAGAAACCATTTGTATATTTCTTATGAAGCTGAGCTCTTTTTTTTAATTAAAAAAAATAAGTTTAATGTCCCTATAAAGGGCTCCAGAGGCTTCCAACAAAGAGGTAAATATTGTACCCCTTGATAATTTGGTCCCTGTACATATTTTATACATGATATATCGAAAATCCCCATAAAATACTTTGAACATTAGGCTGTAACATGACAAAATGTGCAAAGCTCAAGGAGTATGAATTCTTTTGCAAGGCATTGTATAATGTGCAAAGGTCCAACAACACAACAGCAATGCTGACAGCCTAAAGAGATTATTGTTTCGGGGGTTTAATGCTGATCATAATAAGTCCTTGTAATGCTTGGTTGATTGCACTTTAGCCCCCCCGAGTCAGTAAAATGTAATGTGGCCATAGCAGGGAAAACATGAATGACAGCTATTTCAGCAGTCTGCAAACCAGCAACTTAAAGCAGTTTCCAAGTCTGACCAAATAAATGGACAGTCTATACTATTAAAGGAGTATTAGAGAATAACCACACACATATAAGGCTTACAAACATTTCTATTTGTCCAAACACCTAAACATGAATGTAGGTTTCTGTAAAACAAATCTTTCACTACATGCAGTCCCCTGTATTTCCTGAGGACTAACAAGATAAGCACTGACTCCTCAGCTTATACAAGCTCATGGTTGCATCACACAAAATAACAGCCATAAAATGCATGTTTTTGCTCGTTTTAACAACGTCTCGCCACAGCTGTCGCCCTGATGACACAGCCGTGGCTTGAGAGGGAACACACAGGGAACAACTCGACGACGTTTACCCCGCTTCATCCTCACTGTGTTTAAAGCCTCCATCATTGCGTGACAATCGTTCTTGTAGTGGCGTCACGCGCACCGGTGCTAACATGCAGCCTTTAATATCCTCAAAAGATACATTCCATCCAGTCACTGGTCTGAGAAAGGTACTTTTTCCGATCGGTCAAGATGGGGCCGAGACTTTGAGCTGTGTGATGTCTGTTCAGCATCACCTAGGCATGATCTGATTGAAAGTGATCGCCTTAAAGAAAATTCATTTTGTTCATTTCACACATAAAAGTGAGGCGCGATACTTCAGAAAATTAGTCTTTATTTTTCCGTTGAGATCCGCAAAGTTTCTGTCTTGGAGCTTAATTAAAGTGAACAATTCACTGGACATAATGCTGTGCTTAAGGATGTTCCGTCAAGCTCTTTTTCATGTACAAGAGACCCCAAATGCCGCATTCAATATCTTTCAGAGAACATTATAAGGTTTGGTAATCAACTATTTTTATGGTAGGATTTAAACACAGAAATCAATACCATACCATACCATACACACTGTAGCTATGAGTGAAGACCACTATTTAGAGACATCATTCATGTTTAAAGGCGCTCAATGAATCATCCTGAATGAATCATTCAGAGGTTTGGCCCCACGATGCTCCTCCTACAATAATTGATGTTATGTCCCTCCGTCATTCACTGATGCATCAAGAAGAGACATTTCTAATCAGAGTAAGTGTGATCTAAACTCTTTGTCTTGCACATATGAAGCTTACCTGTATTAAATGCATTATATAATCACTGCAAACTGAACTGCACAGTTCATGTTAAATAGCTATGGACATTGTGCCCTTGGCTGCGATGAATTTTAATCAGAAAAATGTGCGGATCTTTGGAATTCCCTTGAGACATGGGCATCATGTTTCAATTTTCAGTTTAACCAAACGAAGAAGACTCTTACATTAGATGTGCTGCACTGAGCAGACCAATGACAGCTGTCTCCAACAGTAAAATGGGGATTATGCTTTCATCATCAGGTCCTAAAAATAAATCTTATCAGCTTACCTATGAGTCTACTGTTATCCAGCCTAGGGACGTACAAAGACTTTTCCCTGGAGGAGGACTTCACGTCTTGTGCTGAGGTGTGAAGCCCACCACCACAGCGCCTTGACACGGGCTTGTCCCGTTGCTGGCTGTCCTTGATAACCTGCAAAATTAGGTCCAACAGGGTCCGTCTCTCATTCTGCTTGACCTCTTTGCTGTCCATACACTGACCCGAGGTGATGAGCAGAAAGAAGATGGTCAACAGTATGTGCCATTTCCTCTCCACATGCATGGCTTGACTGTCTGAAAACAAAATGAAGTGTGTTTTGTAGTTAGAGAGATACACTAGTTTGGTGTTTTTTCTTAAAACAAATGCGTCTGCACATACTTGAATAAACAGTTTCCTGAATTGTCCACATTTAATAGAACTTAAAAAAAAATATTTCCGGACCAATGCGCACGCAACATGTGTACAGTTGGTAAGCAGAAATGGTCACGGCAGAATACGCACAACTCGCATCTGCTTTCCAAATAAAAAACACATTTAAATAAATCCAACACTCACCGGTTGAGGGGATGCTTATGTCCCGAAGAGTGGACACAGTTGTCTTGAGCAAATTCTTCCAGGCGTTGTCTGCGGTTCCGAAAAGCGTGAGAAAGAACAGCCTGCAGATTGTGCTCAACGCCGTCTTTCTTGAAAAATTGCGTAGCTATTTATACCGAGTGCCACCTTCTTGAAGGTAATACAATCGATTTCGAGTGGGTGGCAAAGCAACGTTGACATCTTCGGTGTGTGTGTGTGTGTTTTTTCCCTTCTTCTTCTCTCTCTTTTGTCCCAGAGGCGAAGTTCACTTTGCCGTGCGCCACACCTTTACGCACGACAAAAGGACAAGTTTCATTCTCAAATCATCCGATCCCATGAAAAGTCCGCGATCCTTTTGAGATAAAGTGATCTAAGGCTTGACAAAAAAAAAGAAAGAAAAAGAAGTGAACGCGCCTTAAGATTGCGAATAAAAAAAGAGCCAGGCGCACAAAAAGACAGGAGCGCAAAGTGCGGGCAGTGAAGTCGTTTTCCAAAAGGGAACAACTTGTTGGATGCTGGATGTAGAGAACTTGGGAATCTGAGGGCCTATAAGCTTGCCGCCGGGCTCTCAGCGTGCCGATGTTTTTGTTCACCGATGTCCAAGTCTTGTGACCTCCTAAGCGCAGCAGAGAATGCGCCTCCAGGAGCACCCATCCGGCAAGTTCCTCCCGAACAGAAATCTTTTACTGTTACACACAGCTTGGAAGAATAATGCCGGAATGAGCAATGATCCATTTTAAACAGGACGTCTTAGAGGGAGGAAAAATGAAATCATCCCTTCTCCTTTTAGTTCAGAACGCAGTAAGAATTTATATGATTATTGAAACACCTGAAGTCGGGGAAAAAAAGTCTTAATTTTGTTAATCCGTGATTGACAGTCATAATTCCAATTACCTTTAGGAAACAACTTAATTTGCACGAATAAATTAATAGTGGTGCCTTTCATTAAATTAGAATATCCTCGAAAAGTGAATTTATTTCAGTATTTAATTGTATAAAGCAAAACTAATACATCATTCGGATTCATTACACAGTGTGTTATATACACACAGAGTGATATATTCCCTGTGTTTATTTCTGCTAATTTTGATCATTATGCAGGTAACAGCAACCAAAAGTTTTGTGCTTTAGGAAATTTGAATATACAGAGCCTAAAGGATTTGAATGCGCAACTATTGGGCTACTAGAAATCTGTGCATGTTGCATACAAGCACATATGCTCAGTGCTCTGCATCTTTAACATAAATTACTTCATTAATGCAGCTCTGTGGAGATGTTAAGGAACCCTAGGTTGTTTTCATAGCTGCTTTCAGCCTGTCTGGATTGATCGGTCTGGTGTCTCCCATCCTTCTCCTGACAATAGATGGTTTATGGCAAACTGGCAGTGGTCTAAAACTCAAATCCTCAAGCGCTGGTGTCCTGCAACCTTTAGATGTGTCCCTTGCCCTACACATGTAAATAAAATGTCTAAAATGTCTCACAAGTAGGGCTGTGCAATAAGGCTGAAACATGTATCACGATATAAGATTTAATTTTATTCAACATCAATAATTGTTGAGCAGTGTTTTGTTTACTTATTTGAAACAGAGACCATGGGGGAAAAAGTGCAAATTTAAACAACCCTAGCCCTATTTAAATGTACCTTGAAAATCTGTCAGCCCAACTACCAACCTTGTTAGGTTGGCCATGAGAAATTCAGAGTCTAAATTCTGTCCTCTGCCTATATGACCCCAGAATGCCGTGTGGTTCTGGGTCGGACTTCAATGGAAGTAGTGTGCATTTTATCAGACATATTTTATACTGATATTGATCAGGTGTCTATTGTGATCTATAGTGGTATTGATTTATTGCCCAGCCCTACTCACAAGCATGCAGTCAAGCTTTACAGTGCCCTGCTACTGAGTTAATATTAGAGAATATTAGTGTGTTGAAGCAGAGACGCGTCTAAAAGTTGCTGGGCAGCGGCCACTGAGGACTGGACCACTGCTCTATGGGCTTAGGAGAGGGAAATGTGCGTCAAGCACAATGGTCATTAAAGCAGCTATAAGTACCTCTGGCAGCATGGGCCAAAAAATGGACCAAATCCTGTGGGAAAACAAAGTCACAGCTTCAGAACTTGTCAACAGAGAGAGCATGAATTGCACAAAAATTTCCTGGTAGGTGGCTGTGATGACTTTGGACTTGATAAACCAAGACAAGATGACAAATCCCCAAATCCTCACTGACTGTGGAAACTTACAACTAGACCTCAAGCAACTTCTGTGCCTCTCCTCTCACCCTCCGCATTCGGGGCCTTGATTTTGAAATGTAATGTAACATTTGTAACATTTTTTATTCGAACATGAACATGATACAAATATAAAAATAAAATAGTGCACAGTAACAAGAAGTGCATAAGAAAGAAGAGAAAATACAGATTTTTGTTTCAGTTAACATATCATGCTCAAAAAGGGGTAGGAAGAAGTGTGAATTTGTCTTTCATTTGACTTTCATCCTAAAAAATGTCTTTGAGTAACTGAGCAATAGTCCTGCCCTTATTTTTTTTTTAGCTTAGGTAAGATGGTAGTTGGCTCCTGTTCAAGAGTGGCTTGGCACAAGGAGCCTATGTCTATGCGCGGTGACTCTTAAAGTATTGCAAATTTAAAGTAAAAGTACCTTGTAAATCTTCCTTAAGTTCTTAATGCAGATTTCCATCACAATGCACCTAAACCTACACTTATTTCTGATGCTTGCTTACCTTTTTCTATTAGCTCCATTTCATGAGCGATAACCGCTTGAAATATGTGTAAAATAAATCTACGTGGGTTTTGCTTTTTGTATTGAGTTACTGAAATAAATTAAGTTTCTGATTATATTCAAATTATTTTAGATGCACCATTTGATATACTTTCTTATAGCAAATAAAGAATACGTAAACAACAACACTTTTTAAAGCATTCCAAATTCCAAGTACAAAAATCACAGTTGAGAAAAAGATATTTATACTATAAGGTAATGAGGAAAAAATAGATGTAACACAAGGACCAGTTTGTTTGATTTTAACTTAGTGCAAAATAATGTAAACAGACATTTTCCTAGAATTAAAAGGAAAGAGTTAAATTTCAGCTAAAAGGGCTACATGAAGTTGTTTAGATCAATGTGAAGTCAGTGGCACAATAGGTAAAATGTCTGGATATAATAATAATAATAATAATAATAATAATAATAATAATAATAATAATAATAATAATAATAATAATAATAATAAGGGCTGCACAGTGTTGCAGTGGGTAGCACTGTTGTTGCCATGCAACAAGAAGGTCCTGGGTTCAAGTCCTACCCTTGCCCTGGGTCTTTCTGCATGGAGTTTGCATGTTCTCCCTGTGCATGCGTGGATTCTCTCTGGGTACTCCGCAGTCCAAAAACATGACTGTTAGGTTCAATTGATCTCTCTAAATTCTCCTTAGGTGTGAGTGTGAGTTCGATAATGGTTGTTTGTCCTGTTTGTCTCTGTGTTGCCCTGCGACAGACTGGCGACCTGTTCAGGGTGCACCCCGCCTCTCGCCCATTGACAGCTGGAGATAGGCACCAGCACACCTCATGACCCCAATAGGGATAAGTGTACATAGGGATAGGTAAAAAATATATCAAGATGAACATACATTATATTGATACTCCGTTTAAACTGTTTTATCTTTTTGAAAGATAGCTCTTTGTTTTGTTTCTGATAAGAAATAAGACAGTCTTGCCCATATATATATATATATATATATATTCTTTAATTTTGCTCATTAATATTTTATTTTTATAATCTATATAATTTTTTTGGTCCGCGGACCATATTATGCAACCGCGGTTGCATAATATGAAAAAAAAAATCTGCATTTATTTATTCATTAATTCATTGTTGCTAATATTTTTTCCGTTGTGCTGTGATGTTCGTGTAATAGTCCACGCATATCTGATTGTTTTTTAAAACCAAATGTGAATTTAACTCGGTAAAAAAACAACAACAACAAACTGGCAGGTATTGTAGCGCCACACCTGTCCACTCCACCCTAACTTCTTCCGGGCTGCAGGGGTTAGCCTAGCGTTTGTTAGCCGTTACCATGGAGACGAGGAGACGCGGTTGGTAAACTTGGAGACCAGCCTTTAAACTATGACCGGAGCGCTGTAAATAGTCACAGTCCTGACCCTTTATGCGATAACTGAGCTACTCTGCCCCCTCCCCACGCCACCGACAGAAACGGAGCCATGTCGCAAAGGTAACCCTCCCAAAACACCCGCTGCCGCGTTTTACCGTTCATTCGTTGCCAGTGTCTGGTTTAGCTCTCCGAGGGAGTTTTTAAGCTAGCTGCTGATGAAAGCGTTTCAGAGAAGTCGGCAAAGACGTAAATAAATTACTCACATGTCAGGTGTCTTGCATTTCGAAACGTTTCGCTAACCTTACCTAGATCTTTGAAAAGGAAAGAAAAATAAAAAGTCACTTTCGAACTAGAAAGTACTCAACGCCCTGCAGGCAGGAAATAGTACCGCCGGGAAGATTACGTAGCTTTACACTTTATCATCGTCACGAATGTGAGACCATACTCATTTAAGGCACCTAACCATATTGTCAATGATATTTATACTTATAGTGGATTTATTTATACAAATACATCCAAATTACATCCTCAAATATCTGGTTAAATGCCTCTAAGTTGCAGAAAATACAAAATAAATTAGCCTCCATCAATAGTGCGCATTGGGTATTTGACCTCTCTTTTTTTGTCAGTAATAGTACAGATTGGTGTACAGGCCTGACTATAAGGCATTGTTCATTCACTGAACAGACTGAAAAATGGCGCTACTACACCCAACTGTTTTAATCGTGTATAGAGGTGGATCGTAGCACGAAATGAGGGTCAAAGAGGTGGCAGGCTGGTGGATTGTGAGAAAGAAGGCCGACTAATTCTGATAAAAACTAAACAGAAACAAGCCAAACACAGAACCCCAAAAATTCCCTGCAACGGGACAGGCAAGGGAACAAGGTAAGATCAGTCAGGGATCTGACTAGAAGCAACTGGAAAGCAGGGGTCTTACACCCTGGGAAATGTTTATTTACTTTTATTTAAATGTGTAATCTGATTTATTATGGTGGTCTCATTTATAAGACCTAGAACTGACACAGTGGTCATGTGAAGATTAGAAATGAGGGACAGTTGCAAAATGGGATCAGAAAACTTAACTGAACCAAGTAGGATTGCTAAACATGAAAAGTCAAAAAATTGTGGGATTTGATCAAGTATTTTCCAGGTTTAGATAAGAATGGGGGGTATAGTCTAAAATATTGCCCCTGCCCCAATGGTCTGAGCGACAAATACCTGAATGAATTTCTAAACAGAAGTTTTTGACCTATGGATTTTTTTTTTATGTAAAAAAACTTAACACAGTGTAAACACAGTCACCATAATACCACTTTTTTTAACTTCATACATTCTGTTTTTTGTAATATCAAAACATAAAGAACTTTGGGTTGTAGGTATATTGATTTTTGAGTTAATTTTTAGAGAAGCCCTGTTGCCTGCATGCACATACGCTTTAAGGGTTAATGGAAAACAGAAGAATCATATGATCAGAACTCGTGTGATAGCTGGAGTTCATCAGGAAAACCGGATGTTTCTTTCTGTCAAATGTGTTTCCTTGCCTACTTACATCATGTGGTTTGTCATTAAATTTGTGTCTTACATCTTTCAATTTTGTCCACTGTAAAAAAAATATTTGTTTTATATTTATACGGTGCTTATAAATTCAAAATGGACAAAAAAAAAAACGACTAAAAAGTTTGAGGAATTTTAGAAAAGTGGGATTTTTCTTTATTTATTCAAAATGTGTGCAAGCCCTACGCAAGACAGCAAGATGATTACTACAGAACTACAAAGGTCATACACAATAACTGAACGCATAAACCACAAATTACAAATATCCATACACTCAAACATCACTGACCATATTTCCATGTAAAGTCTAACCTTCTTTAAACTTACCTTCGTAACTTTTAATCATCGTCCCCAAAATGCCTCGTCATTTCTTTACTAGACTATTTCAGAACTAGTCTGAAACGTTATGTCCTGCCGTAATATTCCTAGCCTGGCCACCCGTTCACTTCCGTCTTCACACTGTTGCAGGTCATACAACCACATCTGGAAGGATGCCATGTCCGAGCTGAGTCGTCTCCTGGCTGAAGAGCTACCCCCTGAGCCCCCTCCACCGCAGCGAGACAGGGTGGTCTTCTTCCAGCAGCTGGCGACACTTTACGTGCGCTACCTTCAAGTCTTCAGGCAGCTGGAGGAGGCCCACAACCTGCTGGTCCACCCTCAGAAGAGGCGACTCGTCCGTGTGATTCTCAACGGCGTAATGGGGAGGCTGCTCGAGCTGAAGAACGAAATGGTGGAAAAAGAGTTTTCCGAGTACCACTATGTGGACGATGTCCTGCATGCGTTGAAGCTCACGCCCGTAAGCTTTAGTTAGCGAAATATACACTTCTTTTACTTTGGCGTACGGAATGTTTATCTGGGATAAACCTAACAGTGCTGAGAAATGTTTTGCTGCCCCCTTACAGAATTATTTTGATTTATCACGTTCATTTTAATGTCAGCCAAAGATAGCCCGAGTCAATACAAAAAGCCCTTTTCAAATGATAATTTCATACATTAGGGAACAAAAACATAATGCAGTGTAGCTCTTTCTTACCTTAGTAAAGATGATTGTTTTACGATAAGAAAGAAACCGGGCAAAAACGGCTCCCATGGGAGAATTTCTTGTCCAACGTCTCACATTTGCCACAAAAACTCCGTTACAGTTTTGGGAAAGTATTCTGTAGACTGATGAGACTAATTTTGACAATGAATGATCCAGTGACACCGGCAAGTTCGCCTCTAAATGACTTAAGTAAATGAAGGGTTTGGGGTAGCTCAGTCAAAGTCTAAACTTAGGAATGACCCTAAATAGGTCGTTCACACAGAAAACCTCTCCCGTGTGGCTGACTTAAAACAGCTGAAAGAAGCGCAGGCCAGGATTCCACCAAAGGCTGATGGGAGTTCATTAACGATCTGAAACATTTAACTATGACAAGATGCAAAATCAGAAGAAAAACTTTTCCCCACCCCCTGTGTATTTATTAAAGAAAACTCATAAATACTTTTCTTCCTTGTCATTTTAGGCTGCACTTGAGATCCCCATTCCACAGTTCTTTCTCAACGAGCGGAGCAAGGAAGTCGAAGAACGGAAAACGATGCTGATCGACATCCTGAAAATGGTGGTGAAAACGAAAGACCCTGATGTGAGTTAGCTTTGAGCTACTTTTAACTACAAGTCCTCGTGTTTTAGCCTTAATAAGATAAAATCCCTTAACTTTGGGATCTATAAAAACATATTTAAAAAGAAAGATGTCAACATAAAGTAGTTTTATATTGAAGGCAGGAATGACAGTTAGCCGTGAACTCTTTCATTCGATGAGTCACAATCAGAGAGTTATTTGTATTGCTTTGTTTACCTTTTTTTTTTTTTTTTTTTTTTGCTCCCTACAGACTTCAGTGGACACGCTTATGACTGAAGAGGAGGCCATAAAGATCATCCAAATGGCAGAGCGGGCGTGGCACGGGCGGCTCAGGGCTAAGCTAAACAAAGAAATCAGATTTGGCAGTTTTGACAAAAGTCACAGGGCCAAGAACACAGGATCAGCTTTCTCTGAGATGGCCGCCATCCGCATTCAGAAGGTCTTTCGTCACAAACACGATAACGTGTTTCATTTTCTCCGCCTGCCGTTCATTTGTTGAGCCTCGTTTACTGTGTCTGAACTTCGTTCGCAGGTCTGGAGGGGGTATATACAAGGAAAGAAAGCAAGGATAGCTCGGGATGAAGAGATGATTTTTCTTGGAATGGTGAGTCCTGATCCCTAAATGCCTCCCTAAAACCCTGGAACAAGTACACGTTGTTGACGTGCTGATTGTGTTTGTCAGGTTGTGGACCCAAAATACCAGGCGCCTTGTTCGGCGGAGGCCGCAGCCCAAGCTATCGAAGCTTCCACACGAATCAAACAGAAGCAGCACGAGGAAGCTTACCTAAAGTCAATAGAGGAGATCTTGAAGCAGCTACGAGAGATGGAGTACCACGACACGAGCAAGACCATGAAGAACCAGATTCGGCAGTGGTTCTTTGAATGCCGGTGAGGTTGTGCCGTCGGGCTCTTGCTGTAGGGTTGTATTTGCTGAGGTAGAGGAGCAGTTTCTTAAACGCTTCGTATCATGTTTTAAAGTAACGCTACAGGAGCGTTTCCAGACTACCCAAGTGAAGAGGATGGAGGCTCGGCCCTCATATTTGCTGAAAAAAGCCCTCAAGAGGTAGAACACATCCTGATATAAACAGAAAAAAAATGTGTTCTGGATATTTCTTTCAACAATGATGTTTGCCATTTTTAGTTAATGGAAGAAATTGCGATGAAAGAAGAAGAGGAAGCCAACAACAGCAAATCCAAAGGGACAGAAGAAAAGAAGGGGAAAGGAAAGGACAAGGGAAAGGAGGCAGAGGAAGTGAGTGAAAGCATCTGAACAAGTTAAAATGTTCATTATCAGAGCAAAATGGACCAGTTTGTACGTCCTCGTTTGTTTGGCTATTTCCTAACATCCTCACTGTTTCACCTGGATAAGATCTGGCTTGTTCGTGGTGATCTGATATAACTCTGTTCTGAGCCACAGGAAGAGGATGCAGGGTTGAAGATGATGCCGTCTGCTTTCCTTTCAGACTTGGAAGCGGCAAACAAACGGTTTGAAGGTAGGGCTAGACGTAAAATACTAAAGCGGTTTGATCGTTTGCAGTCACCTCAGTGAATGAATGCCGCGTCAACTACTCTTCACGCTGAAAATACGATTTAAGAAAGCAGGTTCATATTGACTGGCTGAGTGTATTGTTATAACAACAGTAAAAGAGACAAGGCACCATAATGGTTCTCTTCAGTGTTGTTCTTTTCCTGAAAGATCGCCGGTCGTCACCATAATTTTGTTGCGCTCACAGATGTGTGGAAAAACCGGAACGAGTCGGAAAACTTCACTCAGATGCACGAGGTGGAGTTGGTAAAGGAAGAATTGAGAAAAGTCATAGAGGCTGAAGTGCGAGTGCAGGTATTCCAGTACCCATGTCTCCCCTGATTGCACTTTACCATAAAAACTTTTTTTTTTAGACCTAACAGCTCAAATCGCAGGGTTTGTACGAGTAGGACTCACCAGGCTGATAGAGGAATATGAAGGCCATGCATTACTATGTTCTGGTGTCTGTGACTATTGAGGAAATTAGATAGGTACTTCATCCCCGGATCCCTCAGGACCCATTTACCTGCATGCTGTAGGCGTTTCCCCTGCATCCACACATCTGACCTAAATAAATGGGTAATTATCAGCTCTCTGCAGCCCCTGATGGAAGCTCAGGAGGTCTTGTAATCATTTTGATTCAGGTGTGGTGGAGCAGACACAACGGCAACATGCAGAACAGTGGATCCTGAGGACCATGGTTGAAGAGCACTGCTCTAGTTTTATTTTGAAAAGCGTCTTCTGTTGTTACCTAAAGTGAGGACTAAATTTCACAGGGAGGTTATCTGGCCCTACTTTAAGACCTGAGAGCACCTGAAAGTCTTGGATGTTTTTGAACAAACAGGCAAACAAGCTGTCAACCGACAAAAAATTTTGATTTTTTTTCTAAATGAGGAAAAAGTTACAGGTTCCTTTCCCCCAAATAGTTAGTCTTACCCCCCTTTTGGTTGAAATAACACTTCTTATAGCCACCTACCAGCCTCTCATATAGGTCTGAGAAGTTAACTAACGACCTATTAGCTGTGAAATAGTTGTGGAGTTTCTTGTATGTCCAGCTTTTTTCAAGTCAATTCACCTCATCTCAACCCAGAACTTTCCGTTTCTTAATTCACGGCCAGTTGATGGAGGGTCCAGTTCTGCTTCAGCGTAAATCTTTTCATGGATGGAGGACAAAAAAACCCCAAAACAAAGACAGATAGACATATAGATACATTAACAGACTGCTCACCAGTGTTTTTTCTCCCTTTTATCAGGTTGACGAAGAGATGCGAGAGGAACTCGCAGAGTTGAAGCTGTCTGTGGATAAAGAGAAGGCGGGCAAAGCGAAAGCAAATGCTAAGGTATCGACGTTAACGTGTCTGATCTCGTTCGACATATACGCCGTTGACCTGATTGTTGCCCAAATTAATTTTTCACAGAAGAAAAAAGGCTCCAAGAGTGGAAAGAAGAAGAAAAAGGAGAAAGATCTGACAGCTGATAGGTGAGGTTAATATGATCCTTGTGTGTTTCGACGAAAAGAAAATTTACAAAAACAGAAAAGATCATTTCTTTACATCTGTTAGGACTCTTGAGTCTCTGTGCCAGGAGCTGGTGGAGCAAGGCTTATTAAAGCCGACCAAAGATGTTAGGATGCAAGACTTCTGGGGTAAGACGTTGTTACTGCATGTTTCATCCGTCAGTCTATTTGTGCTGCAGTTGTATTTGCGATGTTAACCTCTGATTGCAAGAGTGTGCGATAAAAATTCACTTTTATCTGTCAATTAATTAGCTGTGATGTGCTGCCCCCTTCTGGCTCATTTGACAGCATACCTGAACAACTGCTTAAACTAATTGTCAGTGGCCTGCAATGTGCGACATGATGCAAAATGTCATAAAGTTTGTTAAAATGAATTTTGATTCAGGCTTGTTTACAGATTTCAGCATTAAATGTTGCCTGTTTTTGTAGGAATATTGGATGTGATAACCTACATTTGATACAGTGATATGTACTTCATTAATAAAATGAATGTGGAAAATGTCTTTTCCACATTCAAGGCTATGCGCTGTTAATCAGTACGAATATCATAATAATAATTTTTAAAATTTCCATTTCCTTTTCAGGGGACTATAATTATCTTGGGACTACGCTGAGACAAAATGACATTGAGCCCATGCCCTCATTGTTGGATGTCCGTCAAGTTTTATCCTTATATGCAGTTTTACCATTAGGTATAACAGCTATATTAAACACTCTGCATTTAAAAGCAGATACAATCGTATATAAACAAGAACAAAATGCCACGCGTGGGATTTGAAATGTCTGTGGTTTGCAGGCTCTCAGGAGGTTCACGAGAAGGCTCCTTTAATAAAGTCCATCCTGCTGGTGGGGCCCGCGGGTGTGGGTAAGAGCATGCTGGTCCACGCGGTTTGCCACGAGACGGGGGCCACTCTGTTTGATCTGTCCCCCTGTAACCTAGCGGGGAAGTACCCGGGCAAGAACGGCCTGACCATGATGCTTCATATGGTGTTCAAGGTAGGTCGTAACAAAGAGAGGAGGCTCCACGGGCAAAGCTTGGCTACTTCAATTAGTGATTTTTACCAACGTGAAATCTGAGATGAGTCACGGTGCATATCATTGGTG
This sequence comes from Fundulus heteroclitus, assembly GCF_011125445.2. Taxonomy (NCBI): domain Eukaryota; kingdom Metazoa; phylum Chordata; class Actinopteri; order Cyprinodontiformes; family Fundulidae; genus Fundulus; species Fundulus heteroclitus. The sequence goes on from NC_046369.1 coordinate 19,270,585, forward strand.
AAATGCAATGTGCGACATGATGCAAAAAGTTGTCTGTGATAAAAAATATGAACCCATGGTGGCGAGCAGCATGCCAGGGAGAGTGAAAGGCGCTTTGCAGGAGCGGGCTTCAAAGACTTCGTGTTAAACCCGCCTCTCAGGTGGAGCTAGATCTTTAACGCTTTAACCCAGGGCTGCAGGAAGGTGGAGAAACAAAGGGGCCAGAATCAGTGCTGGCAGCCCATTACTCCATTCTTTGACTAAAATTATTAAGAACCGAGGAGATCCTTTAGATCGTGCAATATTTCCATCTAGATGTAAAGGCACGTGAGATTACAAATGTCTGTAGGAAACATTTTATTTTAGCCATTCAGCATCATTGTCTGGCCTCAGACATACATAGATTTATTGTAGTTGTGTTGTATTTTTGCCTGTGTAAAAGAAACACATCCAGGGTAACTCTAAACAATGTACGTCTGGATTAATAAGGGTAAACCTTATTATTGATTAATTATAAAAGTTTGTATATATCTTTTAAAAAAGAGGAAAAGTCTCAGTGACTTTATCAGCTCACCCTGGCAACTCCTGGAAGCTGCACAGATCTTCTCGCACAGATGATTGAAAACATATTTCTTTTGATTTTAAAAAACTGACGTTTTATAGATTTATGTTGTGCAAAAAACATTAACAAGAGATTAACAACAATAACAAGAACAACAGTGAGCAATCCAGAGAATGTACTGCATGAGAGTGCATGCTGACAACAGTTGCTACTTGTGGTTTATCTTGTACTTTTAACAGATTGCCTTTTAAAAATCCAAAAAGCAATCTCCACTTAGTCTCTACAACATGTCAGCAGCTTTCTGTGTGATAATGGCTTTTAATAGCTTACTAATGTTTTTAATAGGGATGGATGAGTGTTTACATTGTCAGACATCCCAGGTCATACCCACCTGTAACATTACGGAGAGCTTTTAATCATCACTGGGAATATTAAAAATACCTCCAGTGTTTTTATTTTTTTTGGCAAGCAATCTAAACTGTAATAAATGTTACTTTAGCCATAGGTTGGCCTCATTGTACAAAATGCATTTCCTCAAAATTCATTTGCATGCAGGTTGCAAGGCTCCTGCAACCCTCTGTGATATGGATCGGAGATGCAGAGAAAATGTTCTACAAAAAGGTTCCCAAGGAAGAAGAAGAGGTACCCCCATTAAAAAAAAGAAAAAAAGAAAAAACTCTCATAAGATAAAATATGTTCATTTGTTTTAATTTCATAGCAGTTTTGATCCCGTTGTGTGCATTAACAGCTAGACCCTAGGCGGCTGAAAAAAGATTTGCCCAAGTGTCTCAAACTGATCAAAGGAGAAGATCGTGTCCTAATAATCGGAACAACAAGAGATCCGCAAAGTGCTGATATCAAGGGTTTGTCTAAAATGTACGGCAAAATCCTCCTCATCCCAAGACCCGACTACGGCTCCAGATACAGTAAAGAAGCCACACACCATAACTCACCAAGGTTGGGACATTCTATTTTTGACCATATGAAATATTCCAATCCTTTAATTTTGCTTAATTTCAGTTTTGTGGGAGAAACTTATCAAAAAGCAAGGAGGCAATATAACAAAGGCTTTGGACCTCAGCTCTCTGACTAAGGTAACCGATGGCTACACTCCAGGCCATATGGTTCAGGTCGTCAGCAGCGTAGTCTCCCAGGATCGCATCCAGGAGCTGACAAATCGACCCCTCACTGCTGGGGATTTTGTTGTACCACTGGCCAAGTTTGAGCCCGTGTTCCAGAAGGAGGAGGAGGCAATAAAAGTACGTTGGAGCTGCAATATTTACAAAACCTAAAGCAGGTTTAAAATAAGGATTCTGGTGCTTTCTTTGGTACAGTTAAAACTGAAGAAGAGTTTTTGCTTTAAGTCTTTTATATCCTTTGCCAGAAGACTGTTTTATATTTTTTCTATGGTATGTGTTCAAAACATTTTCCTTGTGTTCTTCAGAACTGGTATGCAAAAACGCCTCTCGGGAAAAGACGAATTAAAGCTGCCACCGGGAAAGAAGAAGAAGCACCACCTAAAGGGAAAGATGCAAAGAAGAAAGAGAAAAAATAAAACAGCACAAAAAGCAAGGACAGTTATGTTTGGCGGATTATTTCTTTGCTGTAACAGGGATTCACGGCAATACATCTCTTTTTTGGAAAACCTCCTTATTCTTTTGATTAAATGGTGCCACATTTGTAAGGAGAATGCAATTGTCAGCTGAGCAGCAAAGTCCACGTTTTCTTGCGTGAAAAACTTGTCAAACCCGCTCTGTAATTTTTACAGAAAAACAAGTCAAAGGCATAACAGAGGGGGGCTGACTTCACCTCCAATTTCCACACCCTTCCTTTAAAAATAAATAAATACACCTAGTAGGCGAACTGGCACCTTTTAAAAATAAATAAATACACCTAGTAGGTGAACTGGCACCTTAATTCTGCCTTGATGTGTTTTATGAAAGAAGCTAGAGACTAGCTCCAGAAGTTGAGAGTGGGCAACCTACCTGAAGTCCTGACCTCAACCCTACTGAACACTTGTGAAACAGAAGCAAGGCAAGTTTATTTATGCAGCACTTTTCAGTAACAAGATGATCCGAAGTGCTGCAGAGATCAGTGCTAGAATGAGCAAAACGGCCTCGTTGGCTGTCTCACACCAAATGGGGTTGAAGAACGGGGGTGCCACCCCCCAGCAGTGTGTTACCAAGCTGGTGACCAGCATGAGCAGGAGGTGCCATGCTGCTGTGGTTGAAAAATGCTCTCCCACTGCACTCGCGATGCCCATTTTGGTTAAATTAAATTACAAATGTGCCTTGTTTCATCAGACTTCAATCATCTGATCCAATGAAGGACATCAAACAAGAGGCTGTGAGGAACTGGCAAATTTTTCATGGGCGTAACTAACTCACTCAACTCTGCTGCTCAATTATCAAGTGCATTTTACTGACAAATGGGACACGATTTAGAGGAAATAAACAGGATTTCCAACGGCATAAGCAAAAAAAAAACGCATAAGCCAAAAAAAAAACAACAACACAAAGATTAATTAACGAGCATATCGGTAATATCCCTATTTCTTGTGTCGAGTTTAAATGTTTTAAAAAGTTTTCCTTTAACACTTCCTGACTAATATTCCAGTGAGGTTCTAATTGCCGTCTTTAAAATAAAGCTTTCTCATATTTGTTTCTGTGGTTTGTTTCTCAGCAGTCTTTCATATATTTACGATGCAGATGAAGTTCGACTTAGCTGCTGCTGCTGCTGCTTAAATGTTCAGAGCTGTAAAAAAAAAAAAAAGGTATTTGCCCCCTTACAGATGTCTCAGTTGTTTTCTTTTTAGGTTGAAGCTAAATGTTTCAGATCATCAGATACGTTAGCAATAAATGGGACAAAGAAAAACGGAATCAATCTCTCAGCTTTGATTATATTTATTAAGGTCATGCCCTACAACATTATTTAGTCCTTTAGACCTTTAGACGGCCGCCACAGTGCTAGACTGTCGGTATGATGTTCTTTGAATTGCGTTCTGAAATGCTCAGTTAGTTTAGCATCAGACGTAGCGGTAAAGCTCACACTGTAATCAAGCATGGATGAGGCTTGCAAAACTGAACAACTTTTTTCCAAAAATGTGGTTGGTCACATTTAATTCATGATTCAATTAGGGGGCATTTACTTTTTCACCCAGGACTAGGATGGTTTGGACTACTGGCTGCGTGTCCTAAAACACCCTTATAATTGTTGTTTATGTTATTGTCGAATGATCTGATACGCTACCTGAAGGTCAAGTGCATTTTAACTTTGTAGTTGAATGACACATGTTAGGATGTTTTTACTTTATTCTATTTTTTTTCATCGCTGTGAGGTGAAGAAAATCTGATTTAAGGGGAAAAGGAAAATAAGATGGGCGGGTCGGCAGATCCAAACATGGATGTAGAGGCTTAGGTGAGGCATTCAGCTGTTTCGTCAGGTTCTAAATTCACTCAACGCATCCTCACATTGGCTTTATTCCTTCAAAATTAATCTATTTTTAGCGTGCCCTTTAAGCACGGTACTGTGCACTAGGTCTATTTCGCAAAGCTTTGTCTTTATGCCTTTTTTGGTTCTCCTCTTTTTATAGCTGATGTGAACAATATAGCCCTTAAATCAATCTTCGGTTATCTTCTGCCAAAGCCCATACTTTTCTTTTCTGAAATGGGAAAGAAAACATACTAAAGAAATAATTATATATATATATAAAAAAACTGATGAGATACTGAAATGAGAACAGCTTGCTTCTTTGCGCCACTATGTTCGTCTCTGTGACGACAAGTTGTTTTTTGTGACCGGACAGGACTCAACAGAGATTATTGTGTTGATAGAGTTTCACTGGGCTTAACAAAGCTCCACAGCACATGGGACTGTCCATCAAAAGGAGCTTTAGACACTGCAATGGCTGCTGGTGGGTTGGTTTCATGCAGATGAGGGTGACCCACAAGCTTAAACCTCTGTTAAACAAATAAAGCATATACAATGGAGATATAAAAGATTATAAATTTTTAATGTTTTAATATGTTTATCATTTGTCTGACTTTTGCTTATATTATATTTAGCTAATAAGAACATATCTTTTCAACTTATCCTGATCTACATAGGTGTCATACAGCGATTACTGCATTCTCAAAACATCTTTAAGCTCGTTTTAGTCTTGATTCAGTGAAACAGATTATTTCATGTTGCTTAATCCTCGGTGTCCTTTCAACTGTGGCTGTAGGTGGAAACCCCCTTCCTTTGGAGAGCCATGGATTCCTCTGACCTGAAGTCTAAACCAATGCCAGGCATCGGTGAGCTCTGTTAAGGAGAGGGTTATCGTGCCACAGCTAGATCCAAAAATGGTTACTTTATTGATTTGAGATAAATATAGCCATTTTTCATATGAGCCACTTGTTCGTCTACAGAGGAAAAAAAAAACATACAACACATTAATCCTGTTGTTAAGATTTAGATTGCTAATGGTTTCATTGATGCTGAAAACGAGTTGCCTCCCACCACAATTAAAGCCAAAGCTATCTTTGCCTTCACGCTGGCAGAATGCTATTTTGGAGGATAGTATGTGGGGAGAGATATGTCAGCTGTTCAGCACCGTGCTCCATCACAGCAAGAACAAACTAGTGAGCATATTATAGGCTGTCAGCTTCAGGGACCGGGATACAGCAAACAAAGCTGGGCTCGCTTTTGGTTGGTTAAACTTTTCCAGTTCAGCTTGAAGGCTTTGTGTAAGACATGATGTCATAATGGATCATTTCACTGGGGCAACAGGGAGGATGTAAAGGATAGATACTTTCTGTACAGGTAAGTTTAGAAAGGTTAATCGCTGCATTTGACTTTCTACACAGGTTTCTTTGAGTATTGTGATGAAGCAAGCTAACGCAACAAAATTAAAGCCTTCAATCATCTTTTGCACAACATTTCTGACCTCGTTTACTCTTTAAATACTAAACAATTGGCTGCAGTATTGCAAAAACAGCAGCTTTTCATTTTTATGCTTGGAGAGATTTATTTGTCCAGCACATTTACACAATTGCTGACATTTTGATGTCAGTCCGTCGACTCTGCATGTTGTCTTTAAGATACACTATATTGCCAAAGGTATTGGGTTACCGCCTCCAAATCACTAAGTTCAAGTGCTCCAATTACTCCAATGGTCACATGCTAATAAAATCCTGCTCCTTGTCATGCAGACTGCTTCCACAAAGATCTATAAAACAAAGAGTAAAAACAGGGAATTCCACTGTGGTTCTATCATAGGATGTCACCTATGCATTAACTCCACTTATGAAATTCCCTCAAAGTATTGGAAGAGATTATGAATGACAGCAACAGAGCCAAAACAGGGGTGACAAGAAGAATCACAGAGTTTGGGTCTTTGGTTGCTGACTATAATGTGTAGAGGTCAGCACCTCTCTGCAGAGTCATAGCTACAGACCTCCAAGCTTCGTGTGGCCTCCACATTAGCTCTGGAGCAGTCTGTGTAAAGCTTGAGGGAAGGGATTTTAATGGCCATGCAGCTACATCCGAGCCTTACGTCACCAAGTGCAATGCAAAGCATCAGCTGCAGTGGTGTCAAGCACACCAGACTCTAGAGCAGTAGACACATGTTGTCTGGAGTGATAAATCATGGCTATCCACAAGTCCGGGTTTGGCAGTTGCCAGGAGAATGGCGCTTGTCTGACTTCATTGTTTCAAGTGTAATGTTTCGCGCAGGGATTGTGGAGCGGTGGAGTTTTTTCAGAGGTTGGGCTCAGCTGCCAATTAGTTCCAATGAAAGAAACCCGTTACGGTTCAACATTCAAAGGAATTTTAGACAACTGTATTTTCCTGACTCTGTATCACTAGCCAGAGCAAGGTCCACTCAGTTCCGGCGTTACTGCGCAGCAGTACGTAAACCTAGGTCCATAGTGATGTGAATGAGCAAGACTGGTGTAAAGGAACTCATTGGTAGCTTGGGAAACAGATTTTCAGCATGTCCACTCATCAATGTAAACATCGTCTTACAAAAAATTTAAACGAAACCAAAACAGCCCAAGTTTTCAGTCAACATCAACGAAGTGCCATGTGCAATAATGTTTTCAGCAAGCTAACTCAGCATGCCTGCACAAAGAAATGACGTCAAACCATTAGAACCCATTTGAGATGAACCACAGCAGAAGCCATGAGCTGGGACTTAAGATAAGATAAGATAAGATAAGATAGTCTTTATTGATCTCACAATGGAGAAATTCACTCGTCACATCGGCTCATACAAGAAGGTGCAGAGTAGGGAAGGTGCATTCAGTTATATACAGTGAATCTTCATATATACAATGGATCAAAAAGAATACCAAAAAATACAAAAAAGGAAATAGGAATGGGCATATGATGTCTTATTTGCATTCTTAGTGGTCTTAGTGGTCTCTTTTTGTCCAGCATCAGTGTCTGACCTTACAAATGCCCATCAACATACTTCTGAACCAAAATAGTTTAATCTTTTGTGGTTTCAAAGGGTTGGAAAACACAATGTTAAAGCCTTTGTGTATTAAATTGAGATGTCGTTAAAGTTAATGTGTGTACATGAGCGAGTGACCCCACCAACCCTAGAATAGAAACACGCCCACTTTTCACACTCTTACTGGGGTATCCGGGGGCCATTTATTGATTAATGAAAACGTCAGCCTTTCTTTCGCATGATGTCATTCCAGAGCTTCTGCCTTGTGGTCAGTTTTCCCCTCACAAACAGAAAGGCAGCACTGGTACCACTGTTTAAAAGTGTAGATAAACCACTAAAGAAACTTCTCCTAATACCGTCCTGGTTGGGACAAATGGGTGCCGTAATGTGCACCAAGTTGGCATACGTGTTTCTGTGTATGACAAATGTACCACAGATCTCGTCCATCAATAATGGACACAGAAAAATAAACTGACGTGTTACTGAGCATCCTGGAAAAGGGTTAAGGTGTACCAGATGTAGACCAAATATTTCGACATGGCATAAAACCATAATGTGTTACTCCAGATGACTGAAGATTGCACAGTTTGTCTTTGCACTTCCCTGCACCAATGCAAAATTGAGAGGGTTTTCTCACTGATACAGACCCAGTGGACCAAAGAGTGGAACCAGAAGAGGATTCTGCTTGTGAAATGTAATTTTAAAGGTACCTCTTGGAAAGACTTTCAAGGCAAGGCAAGGCTGGGCACAAGACAATTCAGAGGGCTGTACATCAACAGAACATAAGAAAAGAAAATCCACAGAGAGGTAGCAGCAGGTCAAGATAAATTGAACTACAAGCTTAATCTGGGGATGTTTCAGTGAACTACAACAGTTTAAATAGAACATAAACATTCAAAGGCAACTCTAAACAGATTAGTTTTTAACCTTGATTTAAAGGAACTCAGGCTTTCAGCACTTTTACAGCTTTCATGGAGTTTCTTCCAGATAAGTGGAGCATAGGAACTAAATGCTGCTTCTCCAGGTCTGTTTCTGCTTTTGGGTATGCAGTGTAGGCTTGAATCAGAAGACAAACCTATAATGTATTTAGGCCATTCAGTGATTTATAGACTAACATAAGAATTTTAAAGGCTGTTCTCTGAGATACAGGGAGCCAATGTAAGGACATCAGAACTATAGGGTGATGTGCTGTACCTCAGGGTTCTGGATCAGCTGCAGCTGTCCGATCAAAATTTTTTTGGCAGACCTGTAAAGACACCGTTGCAGAAATGGATTCAACTAAAGATAAAGGTATGGATTAGTTTTCCAAGATCCTGCTGAGACATTAGTCTTTTAATCCTGGAAATGTCCTTTGGGTGATACAAAGCCGACTTTGTAATTGTCTTTAGATGCTTTTTGAGGTTCAGGTCTGACTCCATCACTTCTTACAGATTTTGGGCCTAATCGGTGGTTCCTAGCTGAAGCAGAGGAAGCTGTGTGCTAACTCTTGATCGCTCTGCCGTAGGTCCAACCATTATTACTTTAGTTTTGCCATTATTCAACTTTAGAAAATTGCGGTACATCCACGTATTGATTTATTCTAGGCATTTACTTAGTGCCTGAACTGGTCCATAGTCACCTGGTGACATTGTGATGTAGAGCTGTGTGTCGTCTGCATAGTTATGGTAGCTGATGTTGTTTTTTATGATCTGAGCTAGAGGGAGCATGTAGATATTGAAGAGGAGGGGACCCAGGATGGACCCTTGGGGAACCCCTCATGTGATTTTTGTTGAGCAACCGATTAATTGAATAGAAATAGCCTTTATTTTCCCACAGTGGCAAAATTCAGGTGTACCAGCAGCAAAGTGAAATGGAAGCATGCAGATACACACCAGGGCAATACATTTAAAAACAAAAAATGAGAATAGGAGACAAATTTGCAACATAGGAAAAAATAATTACTAATAATTATTAGTCGTTAGAAATATCATAATCATAAAACCATAGAAGTGTGCAAATGAGCTTTTGCACACTTTGCTTGTTGAGCTTTTTTAAGTTACTTGCTTTGATGCTGCTACCTCCAACACATGATGGCAGAAAACTCTCCTCAACAGACATGCAGCATCTTGCTGCAAACTTAAGAACCTAAGCTTCCTCAGGAAGTACAGTCTGCTCCGTTGTTTTTTGCAGACAGTTTTACAGTTACTTCTTTAGCCCAGTCTGTTATCCAGGTGAAGACTGAGGTATTAATACTGAGTTTTCTAAATGGTTTTAAATACACCGGAGAAATCAAAGAACATGATACTCACAGTGTTCAACTCCAACTCCATGGTGGTAAGTAAAGCGCAGGAAGTCCTGATGGTTGCTTGTTTGCTTAGGCAGGAAGGCCAACAGGAGTCTGTCTAGAACTTTATGACATGGGATCTCAGGGTAACAGATACATATGGATGGGGAGAGAAGGAGGATAAAAAATAGGATATAGAAGAAAACTAAACAATGGGGTCTAGGCATTTGTGTTTATTAAATGAGTGTCTGTGTTAAATAGCTACCTTTTGTTTATATTAGTACATATCAAAGAAAAGAATAAAAGCCTTGTTTACTCAGAAAACAATTTCAGATTTTTTTGTTTATTTACCCAATATGACTGGAAATGTGAACTATTATTGTCACATGTTAACTTTCAAATACAAAAGAGTCATTATTTCTGTAATTTTACTTACAAGTGTATGTTTAGGGTTGTTGTCCTGGTGTAAGGTGAACCTCAGTACCAGTCTCAGGTCTTTGGCAACATCCATAGTTTCACCTATCTTCCCTTCTTCAGAAAAACATCTCCACCACACTGGGGATGGTGTGCTCAGTGGTAGGTGGTGTTACTTTTCTGCCATACAAAGCATTTTACAAATGGACGAGAAAGTTTATTATTGGTCTCATCTGACAAGAGCACCTTCTTCCCCGTGCTTGTTTTGTTCCCTGCATAGCTCGTGGCAATTTTCAGGCAGAACTTATTCTGCCTTTTCTTCAACAATGACATTTTCTTGCCACTCTTCCACAAGGACCAAAATGTTTGGACCAATGTTTAAAACCAATAAATGATATAACTTATAACTAATGTTTGTCTTTTTAACTGATTCTCCCACCTGAGATGTGGATTTCTGTAGCTCCTCCAGAGTTATCATGGTTCTCTTGGCTGTTTTTCCCGCTTAATGCTCTGCTTGCCATGGATGTCAGTTTGGCGGACGACCATGCCTCTGTAGGTTTGCTGGTGTGCCATGCTCTTTCTGTTTTCACAAGGTGGATTGAGCAGTACACTATGGAGTGTCCAAAGCTGTACTTTCTTTTTTATTTATTTATTTATTTATTTATTTTACCTAAACCTGCTTTAAACTTATTTATAACTTTATCTCTGACTTGGCTGCTGTGTTCCTTGGCCTTCATAATGAGGTTTGTTCACTCATATTCTTTAAAAAAAAATCTGTGATGCCTTCATAGATCAGCTGTTTTTATACTGGAATTAGATTGCACAGATGGATTAAATTTATGAATTAGGTGACAGGTAACATGATGGCATTTAGCAGTGTTAGATCAAAGGGGACTGCATACAAATGTATGTCACTGTTTAAATAATGAGCATAACGTATTATCTTCCTTCCACTTCGAATTAGCAAAATCAGAATCAGAATCAAGTTTAATCGCCAAGTAGGTTTGCACTTACAAGGAATTTGACTTTGTATTGATGGTGTAGACTAAAAAATAAAAATACAGTAAAATAAGAAGTAAAAAGGATATATAGACGGAAGCTGTATACACTCAGCAGTATCTTGTGTTGACCTGTGGGAGTGGTGGCTTAGGTTAGAGAGCTGGGCATTTGTTTCTTGGAGAAGTTGCTGGTTCAAAACTCAGTCTGTGACTCTTGGCAAGACCCATGACCACAGATTACTCCCGGTGAGGGAGGGACAAATTTCCCCTCCGTGGGACTGTCAAAGTAAATACATTTTTTTTTTAATCTCTCACAGAAAACCCTAATAAAATGTATTTTTTGAAGTTAGAATGCATCAAATTTGATAAAACTCAAGGTCTATGAGTACTTTTGCAGATCAATTTATCATGAAATGCTATTTACTTAAATAATATAGTAATTAAGTAATTGGCAGCTTTTCTTTAGCTTCCCTGTTTTGCTAAACAGCTTGATGGACCTGGCATCACAGCTGAGGCTATATTGGTGGTGCTGATGTAACAGAGATTACATTGTTCTTCATTGCAAAGTATGACCGGTATGCTATCACAAGGATCCCAGGGACCATCCATAACACAGAACAAGTGTATGAGTGTTAATTTGGGTCAAACCCTTGGTAAAGGAATTTTCAGTAATGTGTGTGTGTGTTTTTTATTTATAATGTCAGAATTGTCCTCATGATGTGTGACTTTAAACTAAATGAAAGAGTGGAACGAGGTTGAGGTCCATTTTAATCTCAGTAAGACAGTTCGGATACAGACATTATCTGCCCACAAACTTGTCTTTTTGTTTTGTCACCACAGATTCCTTGTTGTAGAGAGTAAATCTTCATCCACCTTCCTCCGAAAAGCTGAAGACATGGGAGACAATAAAACCGGAGGGATAGTTGCAGCTGCACGTAGGTTTTCTGATCGATACCAACGTTGAGTGGTTTCCTTTGATTTGTTTTCTCTGATTAGACCCTCTAATGTTTTGTATTTGCCAGTGAACCGTCTGAAAGTGGTGAAGGGTTTGGAGGATGTGGAGGTGTCAGAGTGCGAGAGCTGCTCCTTTGAGGTGACTCTTAACCTGGCTTATGTAGAGGGCATCTGGACCAGGGATGGGATGCAGGTTAAGTCGAAGCCCAGTTGTCGCATCAGCGCACACGGGAAAAAACACGGCCTTGTCCTGAACCGGGTGGCTTTGGGAGATGCTGGTTTATACTGTTTCCAGGCCAGTGAGGTTCAGACCTCAGGCAGGCTCGTTGTCAGAGGTAAGAGAATACAGCACACTGATGTATTTCTGTGGGGGTGATGTTTAATACGAGCAAGATCTGTGGTACTGTGACAGGTAGTTAGATGAAATCAAAGTCAAAACCAGGCCATTACTGAGAATGAGACAAAAAAGCCTAAACATTGGTGGGATCTTGGTTAATAGTCTCAAACTCTCATATTATATATTTTCCCCCTCTGAATAAACGCATTCAGTTAAAAGTAAACTTTTTCTAGAGTTTCCACTGTGATATCTTGCTACTGCAGTAAAAGTAAAACTCTAAAGTTTTAGTTTTTCTGAAGTAAAACTGTATTGAAGCTTTTCGCAAATCTTAATCAGTTGTTCCAATAAGTGTTGAAATGTACCCAGCTTTATTTATGAGGAAAATATGAATTACTATCATCTCTTGGTCTTTTCTTCATCATTTTTTTCTCATTTTACCAATTCTTTACCAAATATTTAAATGCTAAACCCAAACTTAAAGAAACGTAACGACACCTGAACTCTTTAGTTCCATACGTAACATTTCAGTCATCGTTCGCATATTTTCTGCCAGCCAGAGACATACACATCGAGAAGGAACTGGAGGACGTTGACACGCTTGAGCGTCAACCCGTCAGTTTTCAATGCGAAGTCAACCAGGCGGATGTGGAGGGTCGGTGGTACCGAGATGACTGCAGAATCCGACCTGGGGACAACATCAAGATAAGACACCAGGGTGAGAAAGTCGCTCATTCACAAGCGTGGCCGTTTGCACTCAAAGAAAAACACACCTGGACTCAAAGACACCAGGACATGATTAATGAAGGTAAAAGTTATAAAAATATCCAACAAAAAAACTGATTTCAGGTAAAACGCACGCCTTGCTCTTCAAGTCGGTCCGACCAGAACACGCTGGTGAGATCAGATTCACGGCAGAGCGGGTTTCATCGTATGCCACTCTCACAGTAAAAGGTGAGCCAACCCACTCACACCTCACACACTGACTTATGGTCATGTTCTTCTACAAAACCTGAATCTGCAACCTCAGCACCACATGTAACTGTTAAATCGTTTTTTCTTCTGTTTTGTAGAGCTCCCAGTCCAAATAATTCGACCTCTGAGGGTCAAAATCGCCATGTATCGCCACAGAGGTCTGCTGGAGTGCCAGGTGTCGAGGCCTAACGCTCAAGTCAGATGGTACAAGAACAGGAAGGAGCTCCTGCCCAGCAAGAAGTATCAGCTGATCAGCCAGGACGTCTACAGGCAGCTGACCATCGAGGATGTCCGCTCATCAGACGAAGACACCTACACGTGTGATGCAGGAGACGACAAAACCTCCTGCCAGCTTCTGGTGGAGGGTGGGGTGCCTGTCCTCGTAGCAAAATGAATCATCTGTGGTTTTTAGTTTATCTGTTTTAAATTCATTTTCAAAATGTTGCAAAGTAGCTGTAAATACACACGTAAGAATAGAAGAAGGTTTTGATGTAAGACTCAGAAAACACGAGCTGTTTGATCACTGTAAGATGTGTTTTTTTGATGCACATGCAGAGCAGGCCATCAGCATAGTCCGGGGGATGAAATCCATGGAGGTGATGGAGCCAAAGCCGGCCCTGTTCCAGGTAGAGACCAGTCTAAAGTCCGGGAGGCCCCCGAAGTGGACCCTGAAGGGTGAGGTGTTGGAGCACTCAGCAGGAGTGAACATTGACAGGCAGGGGAACCTCCACAGTCTGTGTCTCACCAGCACAGACAGCTCCATGTCAGGGCCTGTGGTCTTCATGGCTGGAAAGAGCCGCTCCACCGCTCAGCTTACTGTTAACGGTGAGTTGTCACCACATCCTTAAACATAAAAAAAAAAATTAATAATAATTAATCATAGTGATTATAAATAAATGCAAAATCCTGAAATTGAATACATTAATTTTGAACACTAAAAGAAAACACATTCTGTATTCTTTTTAGCAGAGTAAAAAGTTAAAAGAACTGAGAAGGTAAAATGGGGGCTGCTTTGATGACTTAAAAACAATGTAACTGTAAAAGTTACTAGAAAATCCAAAAGCAATCCAGAACATACATACATACATACATACATACATACATACATACATACATACATACATACAACTATCCATTTTCTAACACGTCTATCCCTTGTGGGGTTGCGAGGGATGCTGGTGCCTGTCTCCAGCTGTCGATGGGCGAGAGGCGGGGTAACCCAAATCCTACCATGCAAATTCTGAAAAAGCAGTCAGCGTATCTTTTCTTGGAATATTAAGAGAAAAAAGTCTTAATCATTTAAGCTTGCAAAACCTTTTTTGAGATCTGTCGCTGACGTTTTTGACTTTCAACTTCCTCAGCTTCCTTGACCTCCTTCATGATTCTTGAGTGCTCGATTTATCTTAACCTCGTGGATTTAGTTAGCAGATTCTGTTAGTTTATTTTCGTATAATTTTTAGCACTGTTGTCTGTTAGATTTCTTCCCATATTTCCTCCCTAAACTGGCCCTGTCAATCATTCTGCCTCTCCCTCAGTGCCATGCCTTCATCGCTCTCACCATATCCTCTGATTACGTTCCCCTGGCTCTGCACACATCTCTCCACTCTACCATGTGCATATATATACTCCTTGTTTCCTCTCATCCAGTGCTGGTCCGTCTGCTTACTTTGTGACTCCTTCATGATTTTTTTTAGCTCCTGGACTGTTTCATTTATGTAAGTTTCTTGGACCCTTCATTCGATCATTGCTGCTGCCCATCTGCATCTGCGTCTGGGTTCTTCCACCATACTAGAATGTGACAGATTTTGGCCCATTAGGAATTTCTTTAAACTGCTTCAGAGCCCATTTTTACAAATTACTCTATGACTAATTTACTGTGGATTATAAAGTACTGTTGTTAAAGCCAATTTATTGTCATCTGACAGACATAGGAAAGACATGCTCTTTCTTTCCATCATTCCAAAAAAAGGTAAAAAACAAAGCAACTGGACTTGTTTTCCGTAGTTGAAGACTACTGCCTTTGAGATCATATTGTCCCTCGCAAAAGCGTTCTTGAAGTTTTTTCCACAATTTTGTCACATTGTAACCATAAACTTCAGCGCGGGACATACCAACACAAAGCAGCTCACAAGTAGAAAGTGAAACGTTTGCAATATTGCTTTCTAAATAACCTTAAAACTAAAGCATGCATTTGACAGTCCATCCTACTGACAGCCTTAAATATAATCGAGTGCAGCCAACAGCCTTAAAGAGTCACCTAATCAGTTTATTACAATTCAACTGGTGTGTAATTCAATGTTAGTATAAATATGGCATTACTGTGGACATCTAGACGTGCACTCCGCTAATCTGACTTTTACCCATGGCGAGAAGAAATTGTTTTTATTGACAAAAAAGGCAACGAGAAGTCCATTTTGCCATTTGCCAGAAGCCTTGTAGAAAACATGTGTCGAATGTTTTGAAGGTGTTGCTGAAGGACTTGCATAAAAGGGTAATACTACTAAATAAGGAGTCAGGGGGACTATATACAAATGCACACCAGATTTTCACATGTGACAAAAAAAAATTAAACTATATTTGTCCATCACTAATCAACGACTGACTAGTTTATGTTGATCTTTCATAAAACATCTCAACATATTACACTGAAGCTTGTGGTTATAAAGTAATAGGAGGTGAAAGTGCTAAAGGTTCCACGTTTTTGTTGAGCTCAAGCCTGGCTTTAGTTACAAATTAGGTACTACACACACATATACAAATGTGACAGCATCATTTACCCGTCTTTGTTGTTCTGGACTGTGATAGACTGGCGACCTGTCAAGGGTGAACCCTCTCGCCCATTGAACACCTGGAGATAGGCACCAGCAACCCTCGCGACCCCATGAGGGATAAGAGAGTCAGAAAATGGATGGATGGATGGATGGATGGATGGATGGATGGATGGATTTGGGTTGTTTAATTGGGTCACTAATGTTTGGGGCCTTTGAATGATGTAGATTAAACTTTTAATTTAAGGATTGAGTCTCTGAGAATTCTCATTAAAAAGGTTAATATTCCCACTTTATAACAAAAACCCAAAGTCGATGAACGGCAAAAAGCTAATTTTTGTGAATGTTTTTCCCTCGTCTGCTGTGCGCATGCTCTCATCAGTGCGGCCTCTTGAGGTGGTTCACCACCTTGATGATGTGGAGGCAAAGGAGAGCAGCTCTGTGAGTCTGAGCTGCGAGTTCGCCCCGTCTCCCCGGGTGGTGCGGTGGTTTAAAGGTCGCACGGCTCTGAAGGTCTCCAACAAGTACACCATGAAGCGAGAGGGGAAACGAGCGGAGCTGATCGTTCACGGCCTGACAGGGATGGATGCCGGACAGTACCGCTGCGTGGCTGGTGGTGCGCAAAGCACCGCGGAGGTCAAGGTGGAAGGTCTGTGAATCAAAAAAAGCCTTTTTCAGCTCACTATAATGGGATTTGGTTGCTTCTGATCGTTTGTGTCGTTGCTTTTATAGTGAAAAGATTGAAGCTGGTCAAACACCTTGAGCCTGTCGACATTGAGGAGGATGGCGTCGCTACGTTTTCATGCGAGCTCAACTACGTCGTCGCCAATGCCGAGTGGCTGCTTAACAACGTCCGGCTCAGGTCTAACGCCGTCAACCGGATCCAGCACATGGGCACGATGCACAGCCTCGTGATGCAAAAGCTCAGACCACAGGACAGCAGGGTCACGTTTAAAGCAGGCCTTCTGACCGAGACGACAATCTTAAAAGTTAAAGGTCAGATAAGTATGATAAAATGCCCAATAAAGCAACATCTGAATTAGGGAAGAACACATCAGCTCACATGAACTTATCTTGTCTCCAGAGCGCCCGGCGGTGTTTCTCCGGTCCTTGGAGGATGTAGTTGGAGAGGAGCAAGGGGAGGTTTGCCTGCAGTGTGAAATCTCCAAAGATTCAGTGACGCCTCTTTGGAGGAAGGACGGCGTTGTCCTGACACCCGATGACAAGCATGAGTTTGTGCAGTGTGGGAAGTGCAGGGCACTGATCATCCACTCACTGAGTAAGGAGGATGCTGGGCAGTACACCTGTGACCTGGGCACCAGTCAGTCCAAGGCGAAGGTTACAGTGCACGGTAAAGGGACTATAAGGGATTGCTGAAACAGTCAACTGCTACCCATTTGTACCTCATTTTATCATTTCTTGTATTTGCAGATCTACATATTACCATCGTCCAGCGGATAAAGACAGTTTCTGTTCAGGAGGGCGATAACTGTGCTTTCGAGTGCCATCTCTCTCACGGTCTGGATGATGACCCTGTTTGGACCATCAATGGTCAGGCGGTGGTCACCAACAGCCGCGTTCAGCTCGTCAACAACGGCCGCGTCTTTAAGATGGCCATTAAAGACGTCACCCTCTCTGACGCTGGCGACGTGGTCTTCGCGGTTAAAGACCTGAGCTGTAGGACCATGTTATTTGTGAAAGGTGACCAGCTTCGTCTCGTTAGCGTCTCTGTTTGGTGAGTTCAAAGCAAGCGCTAAGACGCTCTGGTGTTTTTCCTCCTTCAGAGAAGCTTGCGCACATCTTCAGGGACCTGCTGAATGTGAAGGCCGTGCCTGGGGAGGACGCCGAGCTGAGCTGCCAAATCACAAAGCCAGAAGTGACCGTTCGTTGGCTGAAAAACGGACGTCCAGTCAGGGACAGCCCTAAATACGAAATGAGCACGGAGAAGAACCTGGCAAGGCTGTTGATCAAGAATGCCTCCATCAGAGACTCTGGTGAATACTGCTGCGAGGCTGACGGCGTTGCATCCCGGGCCAAGGTGGAGATCAGAGGTAGTTATTAATCTTTCATTTGAAGTCGAAGCCTCATGGGACACAGCTGATGTGGTCTTTCTGTGTAGCCGCAGAGCTGATCTTGAAATTTTCATGTGCTGTGGAGTTTTTCCAGTAGAGATTTAGAAACAAATGAAGCCATTTGAATTACTGATTGAAGTACTGATGTGTGCTGAGACAGATTTAGGGGAGAGCGTACAACAATAGATTGGAAAGACGGAGTAATTTACTATCCTTTCATGTACACTCACTGGCCACTTTATTATTCCCACTTATTCAGTTGATTGTTGAAACAAATAGTGACTCAGATCACTTGGCATCGACTCATTGCGTTCAGGGGTCGAGACATAAAGAAGACATCTTGAATAAGTTTAAACTGAGCTTCACAATGAGAAATAAAGGGCATTTAGGAGACTTTAAACTTGGCATGGTTTGAGATGCCAGATGGGGTGGTCTGGCAATTTCAGAAAATGTTCCTTAATTGGAAGTTTTACACACAAAAATCTCTTTGGTTTACAGAGAATGGTCAAATAAAGAGGAAATAAACAGTGAGTTGCAGTTTTGTGGATGAGAAAATGCCTTGTTGATCTTGGAGGAGACTTAGTGGACTAGTTTAAAATGATAGAAAGGCACCAGAAGCTAAAATAGCCTCTATTTTGAACCTAGGCATGTATGATAGCAGCTATGAAGCTACAACACATTGAACCTTGAAGCTGATGCGCTACACCAGCAGAATCCACGCTCGACGCCACTTCTGTTTGCTAAGTATGGGCAAAGACGGCTACAGTTCAGCCCCAACTCACCAGAATTGTACCAAATTTGAAAAATGTTGTCTCATCCAATGAGTCTTCATTCCAGCTGTGGTATTTAAATTTGAGCACCAGAATTCAGTGTA
The DNA here is from genome assembly GCF_011125445.2 of Fundulus heteroclitus. NCBI lineage: Eukaryota > Metazoa > Chordata > Actinopteri > Cyprinodontiformes > Fundulidae > Fundulus > Fundulus heteroclitus. The sequence continues at coordinate 19,289,214 of NC_046369.1, forward strand.
AACCATTACCATGCTTTTATTACCATTTGCATCCATTTTCATTTCCCATTTGCCTACAGCAGGATGATGCACCATATCAGAAAAATAGAATAATCTCAAAAAGGTTTTCTCACGCATGACAATGAGTTTGTTGTACTCCAATGACCTCCACACTACAGCGTCTTTAGAATGGATCGGCATAGAACATTTGCCTCTTGATTATTCGGCCAATAAATCTGCAGCCGCTGCAGTCGGCCATGTCCAAAGGGGTCAGACTGTTTTAGAAAGGTTTATGACAACTTGTGAAATCTGTGTCACGGGAAATTAAGGCAACTCTGCATGCAAAAAAAGGATCCAATCTAACAGAGTGTACCTGATAAAGTCAGCGTTGATTTTCATAAAGTTGTAAAATAGGACCAAATTGTGTTTCTCTTTTCTGATTGAAATTAATGAAGGAAAGAGCTGCTTCAGGAGTCAATATTCACCTGTTAACACACAAGACACCTCACAAGAAGACTAACCAATAAGTAAGACTCCTTAACCTGAAATTTCTCTCCATCAGTCTGCGTTTAGTTTCCATGGTTACTAATTACTCTAGTGATCAATGGGTTGTGGTATTCTCCACTGCTTCCAACTCTGTTTGTTTCAAAGTTGACATGTTCAGCTGAGAATCAGCATTAAGGTTTTCCAGATCCCATCGCTTTGTTGTCTCGACCCACGGGTGACAGCTGGCAGCACATTAGTGCATCCAGCTGGAATCAAAGCTGTTACCGTGGAGCAGACATAAAAACAAAATACAGCATTCCTTTGCTGGCGAGTTTTAGATGCTGCATGCATTTTAGCAGCTGTAATTCATCATGTTAGTCATAGGAAACATTTTGTTGGTAAAAGCTCTCTTCCGTGTTTAGCCAACGATTATGCTGCCTGTATATCATTCTGAACAGCTCAGTCAGCTGATTACATCCTCTTGGGTTGAACATGGAGCTGCTCCTCCTCATTGACAACAAGCCATCAATTACCTTCCTCACATCATTCAATGATAGCTTTATCCTGAAAAATGAAAGAAGACAGGTCAATGTGGACGTGTGCACAGCTATTCTCCAAACTTTTAGTTGTGATTTTGGTTTTTGACGTCCTTTAGTTAAGATTTGTTCACAAGTGAATGCGAGCTGAAAGCAGGCCTATGTGGGACACCTGTATTGACCACCAATTAACTTAAAACTTGAGGATTTTCTCAGACATAAAGATGAGAGATAAACTTTATTGTCTTTATAAGCTTAGTTCTCTTAATTTACTACTTTGCACAAGCACACAAGACTATACTTTTAGATGCAATAACTTTGCCATTGCTTGTGCATTGCTGTGATTTCAATCCTGAAGATTACATCCGGTACGCCTGTTTTCTTTTTTTGTCTTGTTTTTTAGTAAAGCAGTGAAATCATCTTTGCTAAGGATATTGTCTTGCTAAAAACTGGATATTTAAAAGAATTTCTAATCATTACGCTCCATACAATGACAGTTAAAGTGTATATTTTGACTGAATTCACCACGTATACTTTCCTTATTTCAGAACTTCAGCACACTTTCGCAAGGGAGTTGAGAGACATGCGAGGAGAAGAAAAGAGTAAAGTAACGCTGGAGTGTGAGACCAGGAGGCCAGCCAAGCGCGTGACGTGGCTAAAGGGCATGGTGGAGCTCAGACCTGGGAAGAAGTATGTCGTCAAGCAGAAGGGAGTCGTTCTGTCCCTAACCATCACCTGCCTGGAGAAATCAGACACGGATATTTACGTGTGTGATGTTGGTACCATGCAGAGCCGGGCACAGCTGACTGTGCAGGGTGAGCTCAATGTGCAACGAGTGGGTGGTTAGTAGGATCACTGCTGCTCGTCATTGTTTATTTCCCTTGAAAATGTGCCACTTTAATTGCATTTTTGTCAAAGTTTCTGACATCCCACACAATATAACAGAAAATTAAATAACTGATGTATGAAATGAAATCATATAAGACCTTAATGATAAGCGGCTTTAAGAATTTAACGTTTTACTACAACAATTCATTAGCTTTAATGATTATAAGTGTCTCAAAAGTATTAATTCAAATTAAAAGTATTCATAGCCTTTTAATGTCTTCTAATTTTGTGAGATCACAATCACAAAATGCAATCTATTTTACAGGAATCCTGCAAAAGTCACATCATTGTAATAGGAAAACAAATGGTTTACTAAATGTTTTTATGAAGAAGAATCAGTGTTTCTTGCACATTTCTGCCCACTTTACTCTTGTTTCTATGAATACATTTTAGTGTGACTAACGATTCAAAAGTCACCTTCAGTAATAAGTAACCCATGAGAGGTTTGTTGGACAACATAAATGTAAATTGTATTCCAGATTTTGGATCTCATATCAAGCAGTGTTCAGTCTGCCATTCTTAAAATATTAGCAGAAACGCATTACTGCAAACTTACAAAGACATGGCTGTCCACCTAAAATGTCTTGTAGAAAAAAATCATCATAAGGCCGATGGCAACTCTGGAGGAGTTGCAGAGATGCGTTGCTCAGGTGGGAGAATCTGTTGGTGGGGCTGTCAACCATTGCCTTTACTGAGGAGAGGCATGAACAAAACTATTGTTGAATGAAAAGAAAAACTTGTCAGTTGCAGTTTTCTACAAGCCATTTAGGGGACACAGCAAAAATGTGGGAGATTCTGCCCTGGCCAGATGATATTAAAAATGAACTTTTTAGCCCACATGCCAAATGCTTAATGTAGCAGGGAAATAACGCCATGCGTCACTCTGAACACACCATCTCCAAAAGGAAACGTGGTAGTGGCAGCATCATACTGTGGGGCTGCATTTCTTTAGTAGCAGCAAATAAACCAATTAGAGCTGATGGGAAGTTGGATTACGTTAAATACAGGTCGGACCTAGCAGGAAATTTGAAGTTCAATTCATGTTTGTGTTTTAAAATGACCCGGTCATAGTCCAGAATGAGAATCTGTTGCAAGACTTAAAAATAAATATTTTCAGAAACTCTTTGACCAGTCTGACTGAGCATGAGCTATTTTGCAAAACAGAACAAAAAAGCCAGTTTTCAGTTACTAGGTTTGAAAAGTTGGCGGAGAAATGTCCCAAAAGACTTGTAACTTTAACTGCAAGTCGACGAAATAACGTCTCATCTGGGCTTTAGGTAACAGCATAGTGTATTTTTCAGATTATGTCTAGAATATTTTTAACCAAATGCTTTATTGAACTCAGGTCACATAAAATCCTGATAAATTACATGTTGGGATGTGACAAAAGTTCAGAAGCTGATAATAACTACTGTATTTAGTGTTCATGAGCTCTTGACTCTCCCACATTCCAGGTCAGAAGGTGATCATCTTGGATGAATTAGAAGACGTGGAGTGCCTTGAAGGTGACACGGTCACATTCAGGTGCCGAATTTGTCCCGACGACTACTGCGGGGTCAAGTGGTACCTGGACGAGACTCTGCTTTATACCAACGAGCTCAATGAGATCCAGATGGTACCGGGTGGCCTTCACACCCTCACATTTAGACAGCTTGCTCGTAAAGACACTGGCACTATTTCATTTGTAGCAGGGGACAAAAGATCGTACGCCTCACTTCTAGTTAGAGGTAAGGACTCTGAGCTTTCTAAGAGCTTTTGTTATTCATTTGCACCTGGCGTTTGCACCTGGCGTTTCCGTCAGAGATTATAAGTCTGGTTGTCTTCACATTCCCAGAGAGGCGTCCTACCATCATCAAAGCACTGGAGGACTGTGAGGCTTTTGAGGGCGGCGGCTTAGTTTTGTCTTGTGTGACTTCCAAACCGTGCCACATCTTGTGGTACAAAGATGGCTGCCTGATGTGGCACTCCTCCAGATACTTCACCAGCCATTCTGGCTGCGAGGCACGACTAACCATTCGAGAGGTTAGCAGCGGCGATGCTGGAGTGTACGAGTGCAGCGCTGGATCTGTCACGACCACGGCTGTCGTCACTGTCAAAGGTTTAGATTTGAGCTCTATCAACTGTTGTTACCATGTTGCATCTGTTTATCATAGAGTTTTGATGGGTTTTTGTAAAGGTTTCTGTCTTCTTTAGCCATCCCAGCAGAGTTCACCCAGCCTCTGAACGCTGTAGAGGCCAAGGAAGGAGAGGCCGTCACATTAACCTGTGAATACTCCTTACCTGGAGTCCAGTTTCACTGGAGGAAAGGTTTTGAGAACATCCGACCTGGAGATAAGTACGTCATGAAACAGAGGAAGACCATCATCTCTCTCACCATCAAAGCACTCAGGCCTGAGGACTCAGGAGAGTACACATGCCAGTGCAGACAACACCAGACGACAGCTAGTCTCAAAGTACACGGTGAGCTATTTAATTCAAATTTAAGATAAGATAAGATAGTCTTTATTGATCTCACATTGGATAAATTCACTTGTCACATCGGCTCAATAGTCAGTCAATAGTCAGGAGTAGGAAAGGGTGCATCAGTTATATACGGTGTATCTTCCTATATACAGTGGATCAAAAAGAAAATGAGAATAAAAAATAAGAATAATAATACAAAAGAAATCGGAGTATTCAGATGATGTTATGTGTACTTCCCGGTTATTTATATATATATATATATATATATATATATATATATATATATATATATATATATATATATATATATATATATATATATATATATATATATGCCTACATACACATGTACTGACATATATTCAAACTTCCCTACATTCTTTTTACACCAACAAAAGGAAACAACAAAAGTAAGCAAAAAAAAAAAAAAAAAATGACAAAAAAATCCCCCAACACACTCAACTTGATGTGCTTTGTTGTGGCCTGGTTTGCTGTTAAGTGTTCAAAATGTTCTTTCTTTTTTTCCCCTCAAGCAATTCCCATTACGTTCACTCAGCAACTGAAGAACCTGCAAGCTGAGGAGGGCAGCAGTGTGATATTACGCTGTGAAATCTCCAAACCTGGCATACCGGTGGAATGGAGGAAGGAGCCCGAGCTGCTGAGGAACGGCATCAAGTTCCAGATGAGGAAACGGGAGACCACCTTGGAGCTCCTGATATGGAAGCCTGTCCCGGAGGACAGCGGGGAGTATAGCTGCGTGTGCGCTGATCAGATAACGTCTGCCACAGTCAGGATCACCGGTAAGCTTTTATAAACTCCGGAGCTGACAGGATGGAGTTGGTTAGCTAACCAGCGGTTACATCTATGACTCCTCAGCTCTGCCAGTCACCTTCAAGCAGAAGCTGAGGAACGTGTCGATTGAGGAGGGCAACACGGCGACGTTTCGCTGTGAACTCTCCAAGCCGGGTCAAACCGCCGAATGGAGGAAAAGTCGAGACGAAGTCATCAGGAACGGAGAAAAGTATCACGTGCGACAGAGAGACACACTTATTGAACTCAGGGTCATTGATGTGACTCCTAAAGACAGCGATATCTACACATGCATCTGCGGAGACATTGAGACAACGGCCACTCTGACTGTGAATGGTACTGAAACCACAATGTTTCATTCAGAAACGACTCAGGCTTGTGGTTAGAAATGATATCGACAAAACGATAGAAAATCAAGCCCGAACATATTCATATTCATATTTCATATCTCTATTAGAATAATTTGATTCTGTCTGATTGAAAAAGGTGTAAATGGGTTTAAAAGCTGGGGTCAGACGTTTTCTGAATGCTTACTCTTATGGTTCAATTTAAACTTATCAACACACCTTTTTTTTTTTTTACTTGCAGCCATTCCTGTAACGTTCAAGCAAAAGCTGAAGAACCAGCAAGTGGAGGAAGGACACAACATCACGCTGAATTGTGAGATTTCCAAAGCCGGTGTCCCGGTGGAGTGGAGGCTCGGAGGAGAGAAGCTGGAGAACGGAGACAAGTACCAGATGAAGCAGAGGGACTCCACCCTGGAGCTGACCATCAGAGACGCTGCGCCGGAGGACAGCGGTGTCTACACCTGTGTGTGCAGAGAGCAAAAGACTAAGGCAACTGTCAAAGTTATCGGTATGAGTTTCTTTTTGTTAGCTTTAAATTATGCATTTCTGTCAATACTTTTCAAGGTACGGATGATGAAAAACTTCCCTTTTTTTAATTTAGAAATAAAAATCGGGGTTTAAATTAAAGTCTAAATTAATTTATTTATCATTTGTCAAATTCAACACATACACTGATTCAGATATATACATTCACCCCTTACTCATATTTGGATCAAAGTCCCTGCAACAATCTCTTTTTGCAACTTTTCACAAATGTCTAGCTGGACGTTAGAACACTCTTCTTGGCAGAATAAGGCTTCATTTCATTTGGTTGGTTTCTTGGCATGGCCCATGCACAGCCTGCACGTTTTCAATATTGGCCAGGACCATTTGGGAAGTTTGCCACCTTTTCCATTGCCAAACAGGTTTTAAAGTGTTTTGGGATCAAGCACACGTGCAATGTGGAGTAACCTACATGAAAAAGCCTATAGGCCCTCTGGAGAAGGTATTAAGAATTGCTGTCTTAATGCCAAAGAGAGCCCAACAGATTTACTTTCACAAGTGGAGCATTACTGCTTTTGCTATAGTGCTCCCCTTTATATATTTGTAAAAAAAAAAATATTAGATATTATTTCACATTCAATGGACACAGAAACGAAAAGGTAAATGAGAAAGCAAGGAAGTGAAAAAGATTAGAAAAAAATGCTAAAAGGTGACATAAATAGAGGAGTGGAAAAGAGAGCAGAAGTGCCAACCCTAACTCTACCAAACGGCCAGGACCCCGGCTAGGTGGACCGCTCCTCCTCCAGGCCTCAAACCCCGGATGGAAATCAAAGAACAAGGGTGTGAAGTATCTATTATAAAGCTATTTAGTGCATTTAGTGTGCAGCAGTCACACTAAAGAGTCACTGAAGGAGCTCTAAGAGTCAACACTGATGGCCAGTCATGGGATGTGATCGAGGTGTAACATTTATCCAAATGTTATTGGGGACGTACACTGCAAAAAGGGAACTAAAAATAAGTAAAATTTTCTTGAAATTAATGTATTGGTCCTTGATTTGAGCAGGTAAATAGGATTATTTGCCAATGGAATGGATATTTTTACCCCTAAAATAAGATAATTAGACATCCTGCACTTGAAATAAGATGATGGAGATGAATTGTTCCTATTTTAAGGTGTAAAAATCTTATTCCACTGGCAAATAATGTTATTTACCTGCTCAAATCAAAGAAAAATACTCTCATTTCAAGAAATATTTTCTTATTTTTAGTTCTATTTTTGCAGTGTACCTATATATTTGAGCCTCTATATTTAGTTTTTATGATGTGCAGCTTTGAAAAAAGTCAGCAATAAATTAAAAAAATAGTGCACCCAATTCTTATTTTTTTTTAAATGGCTATATTTATACTTTGTGCTGTCATTCCACCCTGGATAAACAACGGTTCATATGTGTCATTAAAAGCTCCAAATTATTGTGATATTTTTGCTCATGATGAGGGTTTGTAAAACTACTGTTTGCTCTTGTCTCATCTTGGCTTAAACTGTGTAAATGATTTCTGTTTTCACAGCGGTTCCTGCCACATTTAAAGTGGGTTTGAAGAGCCAGGAAGTGGAAGAAGGTAACGGTGTGACTCTGCATTGTGAGCTGTCAAAGAAAGGCGTCCCCATCCAGTGGCTGAAAGACGGTCAGGTGCTGTCTGAAGAGTTGAGCCGAGACAAATACCTGATAAAGGTGGAAGGAAAGAAAGCTCTCGTGACTATTTCCAACGTGCAACCCAATGACGCAGGGAGGTACAGCTGCGTCACTGGAGATGAGAAAACCTCAGCAGACGTACGAGTCAAAGGTAAGTGGAGGTGTGACGATGAACCATGACGGGAGTTATGAAATTTTATGACTTGGAGAAAAGTAGGAGTAGGTCGTTATATTTGTTTTTTTAATCTTTCGAAAAAAATCAACCTTTAATTGCCTTTTTTCTCCCTATACCCCCATAACAGCACTTCCTGTAACGTTCAAACGAGAGCTCCAGAGCCTGATAGCCACAGAAGGAGACTGCGCAGTTTTCTGCTGCGAGCTCTCCAAACCCGAAGCTCCCGTGGAGTGGAGGAAAGGCAGAGTCGTCCTGAAACCTGGAGAGAAATATGAAATGAAACTGGAGGGCCGTCTAACCAAACTGACCATCAACAGGGTGGAGGAGAGCGATGCTGGCAAATACACCTGCAAGACGAAACACAGCCAGTCCACCGCTGAGCTCAGAGTCCGAGGTGAGACCAGAATCCCCACGGCTTCTGAAAAAATGCACCAGAACACTTTTTTATTAATGACTACAAAAATTACGTTCTTCTTTCTGCCAAACTGATTTACCGTGTATTCAACAGAATCCCCTGAGCGCAGGAGTCAAAGAGGTCAGCCTTTTAAAATAAAAGCCAGAAATCACTCTCTCACAGTCAGAGCTCCATTGTGTCTTTAAACGATGAAAAGGAGAGATTATTTTTGCTTCATACATGTCACCCACCTATTTATCCCAACCATGGCTTTGTGTCACACTGTTCATTACTTCTCCCCATGTTTTTCCTTGTCTTAAGGTTTCCTTGACTCATTTGTGACAATAGTAATTGGAGTAGTTTTAGTCTTTTTTTCATGTAATTTATATTACATGTCAAACGTGGTAGATCTTAGAAATTACACACCCTTGTTGAAAGCAGCTGTTTTTCCAAAAACATAAAATGGGACAATGATAAATTATTTCAAAAATATTTGTGATTCATTTTCAGCATTAAGTCATCTTTGGTAATTCAACAATTTTTTTTCCTTGGCAATGTATCAACCATTTTGCATTGCAATTGTGTTAGTAGCCAAAATGTGTCAAAATTGGGAATATTTCTTGTTCACTGCCATCTTGCTTGACAAAACAGATTTTTATTAGATTTTGACTTGTCCTTTTAAAAGCTTCAGTTTTCATCTGTCAGGTAAGATCTGAGCCAGATTAGCACAGTCCAGTTGATCTTGGCCACTTTTCCAATCTGTCAACCAGGATGCTATGATTAAATATATCAAACACAGCACTGATATCCTACAAAAACCAAGGCAGAGGTTTTTGATAAGGTTGCTGTTTCTGACAAACACCCACCATTTTTTTTTGTCCCAACGGAACCATAATTTATTACTTTTCATAAATGAATTCACTTTGACAAAAAAACAAACCAAATGCTACATCAGCTCCACCAGAATAGATGCAACCCTGAAGCACCAGGTTGCCACCACCGTGTTTAGCTGTTATGTTTGTGTCACGCATGGATTTTGGATTTTGATTTCTTTAGACCAAAACGCATTTTAAACAAGATTTCTGGGGAATTTTATCCAAGCGAGTGTGCTTCCTTCATAGAGAATACTATTGTGGCATTTTCCTGTACCCTTCTCCTGACTGATACCTTTGCACGATGGGATCTTTTTGATCCTTTGAAACTTATCTAGGATGTAAATGATCCAATGTCAGCAAAATTCTTCAAAGAGAACCAAACTTTGTTTCAGCTTAAGCAGATCCCCCATAGTTTATTTTAGGTGTGTACCCAAAGGACTGAATGCAGAAATTGAATAAAAAGCAGCATCTACATAGTGTTAGTTTAAGGTTCTGTACATTTGTGTGACCCCCTTATTGCAGCTCTGTTGTTTTTATAGACCTCTTGCTAAACAGGTTGTCTTCAAATCAATTGCAAAGGATAAACGTTACATTAAAGGGGGAAAAGTTTTGAAATCATTCAGTCCTGTTTTGTGTTTTTTGTCACCCAAAAGCAGGGATTTTACCAGTGGTGTGTACATTTCTGAGATCCACGGTAGTTTGTTCCAGATCAAAACAAAGGTGTGCTTGTGTTGTGGTGCCAGTCACAGACTCACCACCTAAACCATCATTATTTTTTCCATATTCTGGTATAAGTGGATAATATCTACTTATGATCTAAAGACAGAGACCATTATGAGCATGAGATGTTTTACCTGAGACATCCTCCATTCCCCGTCATTTCTGCCATGTTTTATCCAGTTTCAGGCATCATGACAAAATAAAATGACTATTGTGTGTGCCGTTATTGGCAGCTCTCCCTCCCAGCTTCACGCTGCCGTTAGTTAACCAGGAGGTCACTGAGGGCAACGTTGTGGCTCTGCACTGCGAGCTCAGCAAGCCTGCTCCCTCGGTGGAGTGGAGGAAAGGAGCAGAGCTGCTCAAGAACGGAGACAAGTATCAGATGAGGAAGAAAGACCTGCGGGTGGAAATGAAGATCGCCGAGCTCACAGTGGAGGACTCTGGGGATTACACTTGTATGTGCGGGGAAGAGAAGACCACAGCGCGCCTCACAGTGAATGGTGTGTAAAGCTTCCTGTAATTAAAAACTTCCTCCGGGAAAAGTTATTTTGTTTTAATAGTTTACATTTTCATGTTTGAAAAGACATTTCATGAGTACCACGAAAACAAAACGGAGTTAAATAATCAAAATTGTGATGAAGATGGGTGGCAATGAGGAGGGTGTGTGGAGGAAGTAGAGTTTATACAGAGGGATGAGGAGGTTATGTTGAAATTGAATAGGGAAGTATAGAATGGATGGAAGAAGAAGGGATGACATGTGCACATGCATTCATTGTTTTTTCCAAGTTTATCTAACCGTTTGTGCTGCTGAGATGTAACAGCTCATAATCTGAGTGTTTTTCTCTGTCTTTGCTCTAGAAAAGCCCGTCAAATTCCTTCAGGAACTACAGAATATTCAAGTACAGGAGGGGGAAGTGGAGTGACCACTCTGCTGTGAGCTCTCCAAACCGGGCTTCCCGGGTGCAGTGGGAGGAGGAGGACGTCGTGCTAACAAGCGGCGAGAAATACCCAGATAAGGCACATCGGCACCGACCAGAACTCCTCATCAGGAAAAGTCTCCCTGAGGACAGCGGCTCTTACAGTTTGCATCTGTGACGACGTCCATAAAACCACAGCGCAGTGTCGCAGTTGCAGGTGAGACACAGCCGCGGCCATCATAAAATGAAATCCTGTGGTTCGTTGGACGGTTTGTAAACATTCCCGGCTTTCTCAGCAATTCCGGTGACTTTCAAGCAGAAACTAAAGAACAAGGAAGCAGTGGAGGACGGTT